>NC_140541.1:27162449-27307449 GCF_057382185.1 Mchenga conophoros
GTTGAATCAAACTAAATGTAGTAATCTACTAGGACAGTTTGCACCGAAACAATTATCAAACTCTTTTTGATAACAGACAAGGCCAGACCAGGTTAAAGGACTGTCTACCTTGGGGTTTTTGTTTTGCATTCTTGTCTTGGTGAACTGCCCTTGATACAAACCAGGTGAACAGCTGCTGAGTATAATTGGTACCAATGCACTTGCCATTGAAACTTCCAAATGAAACCAAAAATAAATAAATAACTAAAGTAAGCTTCAAAGAAATACTTAAAGAGCACAAACATTAAGCATAAAAAAATTTTTTTTTTTTAAAAAAAGCAAGCACGCACCAATCTAACACAGTCTGGCACAAGCGGTTCATTTTGAAGCCTGTGATCATAGATTAGAACCAATTGAGCTGTCAGACATAATGCTGAAAAGGGGAAGAGCACAAAAGAATGTTGCTTAGCAACAGAAAACTATTCCTTTCTTGGCACAGGACCAAAGAAATGTATCTGAACAATTTCAAAAGGTATTATTTCTGTGCAGGTTCATGCTGTAAACTCGAGAAAAGGTATAAAAAAGAGGAAAAAACATGGTAAGCCTAGGTATAAATGCTCTGATTGATTTGGACAAAAGATTTTGAATGTTTGCTTAAATGCCAGGAGAAAAAAAGGACCAGTGAGAGAGAAAAAAAAAAAAAAAAAAACATTAGCTATTGATAAGTGTCTGCTTTTTCTGACCTTCTGGGCAGTTTCCTCCAGCTTTTCTTTATTGGCACACAGACCAGAGCCCAGACCCCCCAGAGCGTAGGCCGATCGCAACATCACCGGGTAGCCTATCTGCTCTGCTGCTCGTAATGCATCAGACACCTGAAGGATGCACATAAATGTTACGCTTCCCATAACAAAAACTGTTGATACGGGCTTTAAACCACTATAGAACTATTACAAACACAAGACCTCCAATATAAGTAATGTCAATGACTTCTTTTTTTTAACACTAACAAAATGCTGGAATCAAGAAATTAGTGGTAGACTACAAGCTGACAGGATATTTTAGTATCTTCTATACGTAGTTACCAAACGTATCGCTCAAGAACACTTTTTTCGGCAACTGGACATGGGTCCTTACCGACTCAACAGCAATACTAGGTGCAATTTTCTCATTGATCTCCATTAGTTTGTCAGCAAAAAGCTGCCTGTCCTCTGTTGCCATTATGGACTCCACAGGGGTTCCAAGGACTTTCACCCCATACTGGTCCAAGATCCCACGCTGGAATAACTCTACCCCTGAAAACAAATTAAAGATGCATGGTTAAACACACACACACACAAAAAAAAAAAAGATATGTCTAAATAAATTACACACATATGTATATATAACACATTTATATTATATCTATTATATATGTTTTACCTTTTTAAGGTAAAAGATTTTTAATATAATATAAAATATATAATACAAAAGGTTTTTAATATAATAGAAGACTTAGACGTAACATTTGAACTGAATTTCAAAGGGACACATTTGCATTTTTCATTCCCTTTGGTCAGTTACACGTACTAATCAAGCAACTGTGCACATCTTACCACAGTTGAGTGCAGTTTGTCCACCCATCGAGAGCAGGATGCCGTCTGGACGCTCTGTCTTGATGACCTCGGTTACAAATTCTGGCGTGACAGGCAGGAAGTAGACTGAGTCAGCCTGCTTGGAGCCCACTTCATTGGTCTGAACGGAGGCTATGTTTGGATTCATGAGCACAGTCTTCAGGTTTTCCTCCTGTATGACCGCAAGGGAAATTATTAAAAGCAAACTCACCCATGACAAAAAGTCTTCAGGGACACTTTTACATCATGTCTGACATTTTAGATGTTCTAAAGTGTTTTCCAGGCCTGTCACATATCTCAGATACAAGAGGCAAGTGTTACTAACAACATTAGCAGCTCTGCTCAATTCTGTGCCCCAATTCAAATGCTAAATAGAATTCAGTCCTCATTAATTTTATCATTGTCATATTGCTGTCATTTATATTTTATTATACCAAACTTTATATTAAAAAAATGATTCCCTCTATTTTTCATAAAAGTCCATTCAAAAATTGGAACATGGGGCCCAGAGATAGTGACAAATTACAGTAAAAGCAAACACCTAAGACACAGCACAACAGCATCAATGCAATTTGGCATTTATTTTTCAAGTCTCTGGAATGCTACAGAGGGAAGGAAAATCATTCCTTTAAAAGATATTCCTTTTACAGGCTGACCTCTAACAGGTTGGTCAAAATGTCCTGTGGCCATTTAATTGGGTTAAGATCTACTGACTGCAAATATCACAGCATGAAATTCATATTGCTGTGCCCTATGTCATCATAGAAGAGAATAAAAATGTTACATCCAAGGATAAAGGGGGTCACTCAGGACAACTTTGTTTTCATTTGCAGTGACCATTCCCTGTAATGGATAAGTGGAGCTAACCTATGGCACGAAACGGCCCCCCACAGTATAAGCACGGTGGCACCAAATGCTGTCATTGTTGGGGTCAAGCACTCAGGCCGCCACGGAACTCATCTGGGTATAAACCTTTTTCACGTCTCTGCAGATCACTGCCTGTTGTTTTTGTTTTTTTTAAATTCCACTAATTCCTCAAATATGTTTTATTTCTTGAAGTGAGCGGTTTATGCAGTACTATAGTGTTGGTCCCTATGCAATTATCAAAAAGTCACAGTTATCTAAGGAGGATTTACTGTTTTTTCAATGCATACCAACTATAATGCACAAGAATTGCAGTTATCAAATGTGCTCTGTCCATGAAAAACTCCTTTTACGTTTGCCTTTTTTTTTTTTTTTTTTTTTTTTTTTTTTTTTTTTTTTACAGAGCTTAATCCAAATGCAAGTTTAGTCACAGTTGCCCATTGAGCAGTATTAGCTAGTGAGTCTCCTGCATCTGTGTCCAAATAATGAACCATCTTTCATTATCATTTAAATATTCTCATCTTGCCATATTGATTAAAAAAGAAAATCACAATCAACTGGGCCTGCTCAGCATTTTTAGATCTTAATTAGATAAACTAAAATCCCAGTGTTCCACGTAATTAGGGAAAAAGCTGCCAAGCTCATCGATGAAATAAGCTACAGCATCTTAACTACCCAATATAAGGACAGTATAGCAGAATAAATGACACATTTAAAAGTCCATGAATTAAAATGCAGACAAATTGGATCATCACATCACTTTAAAAAAAAAAAAAAAAAAAACAACAACGTCTGCATCGACTCTCACACATAAAGTCACATGAAACACACTTCTATGCCTTCATTCATAACCATATTAAAGTATTATTAATTGGCTACAGAAATGATTAATTCATCCAGATGCTCTGACCTTCATGGCCTTGATGGCTTGAGATCCAGAGTAGTCAAACTCACCAGCCTGACCAATAGAGAGGCCACCAGAACCCAATACAAGCACCTTTGAAACCTGCGTCGACACAAAAAGGTGTGATTGGCACCATTTAAACAGCAGGTTCCACTAAACAACTGATATAAAAGTCTCTTATGTTCAGAATATTTGAAGTTGAACCTGCTCAACCTGGGTGAAATACTCTACCTGGGCCCTGGGAGGGATCCTGGGTTTTATGGGCATGACTGACGCTATGCTGATATTCTTTCCTTTTTTGATCAGGGACAAAAAGACATCAAAGAGAAACTGTGGGGGAGAAGAAAAAAAAAAAAGCGCCTTATAATCACAGTTTAAGTATTATATTAACGATATTGTTTTTTTTAATGGTCTCCTGTTAATCGTTTTGGAGCCAAACCCCTATATTGGTTAAAACAAAAGGCTAAATTCTGGCTAAAATGTACATGGAATCTGAATTCAATTTAACTAAAGTGACAGATCTTTGAGATCAAGACAAACGTGCTGAATAAATGATCTTCTAATGCAAAAGTGTGCCATTCGTCCATCTATCCATTCGCTTCCGCTTATCCTTTTCAGGGTCGCGGGGGGCGCTGGAGCCTATCCCAGCTGTCATAGGGCGAGAGGCGGGGTACACCCTGGACAGGTCGCCAGTCTGTCGCAGGGCTATGCAACTAACATCACCCTCAGCTTACTTAGATCAGATTCTAAGAACAGTTAAAAGATCTGCACCTGATGACTTCTGAGGTCTGACTGATTATTGCTACCTGGACACCACATCACTTTTCCAAACCATTCACAACATTTACACAAGTACTATTTTAGAATAGAGCTCAAAGTTTTACGCAAGTTCCATTTTGTGAATATACTTTAATTAGCTGGAGTATAGTGTTCAGGTACTTCATGCAGCACCATCAAGTTTTTTTAATTACCTCTGTGTCCGTGGGACCGCCCTTAGCCTCAGGGTGAAACTGGGCTGTAAAAACAGGTTTAGTGCTGTGCATGATCCCCTGGAAATTGTGAAATAAAAATCATGAAATTATGTATATATTAAAAAAAAAAAAGAAAGATACTGTTAGCATTTCGAAAATAAATGCATCTTTCCAAAATATTAGTGTAAACATCATACAGTCCTGTATTTGCTTCAGTTATTGCTGTAAAAGAATTGTTTATTTCTTTATTTTTATAGCCAAAGCCTAGGAAAAAAAGTCCTGTTAAAGACTGAATATTCACACAGACTGAAATATACCTCATTGGTGCCATCATTTGCGTTGATGAAAAGCGGGCCCCACCCTGGGGGCAGGGACTCGCTGTCTATGCCATAACCGTGGTTCTGTGCGGTAATGAAGGCCTGGCCCGTCATCACATTCAACACCGGCTGGTTCTGGCCTCTGGGGACCCACAGAAATGAATAAAACACATCATCTACTTCATTACATTTTCTGTCGGACAGGTTACACTTTAGACTGAAATCTTTATCTGAATGCAGAGCATATACAGCACGCTGTATCATATTTATGATTGGCTGTTAAATTGGTCACCTGTTGCCCATAGGTAGTTTGTATGACTTGGCTCCTGCAGCCAGGGCAGTGATCTGATTGCCCATACAGATCCCAAATACTGGCTGGGGACGATCGCTCTCCAGCACCTTCACAAAATAAATATTATTACAGAAACAATGGTGGAGCTATAAACACAGTTATGAAAAGAAATTGTTGAAACAAATATATTAAATATTATATAGATAGAGCTCTGCAACAATTTTAGTTCCTTGTTAAACCTGCGAATCAATACTCAAGTCTCTCAGTTCACATAAACATTTGTGAAGCATCCTACCTTGTGCACGTTATTGATGAGTGTCTTGGCCAGAGATGGATCTCCTGGTCCATTAGATATGAACAGGCCATCATAGTCTAGACTAAGCAAGTCCTGGTCCCACGGCACTAGGTGGACTTCTGCACCTCGCTGCACAAAAGCACAAATGTAGTTATTTTGTAATCTTCTGAGTATACTTAAAATGTCAAATGAATGTAAAATCAAAGTAGCAGAAGATGACATTTATTTTATCCCCCTAGCTGTAAAAATAACTACAGACAACACCAAATAGACATAATGTCATAATGAGAGCTCTGACATTTATGGTTTATAATCTCCAAACATGTAATGTAGTTTAAAAAAAAAAAAAAAAAAAACTGAAAAATAGAACAAAAAGAAAACAGAGAAGGGTCAACGCTGAGTGTAACGAATAAGAGCAAATCGATGAATACAATGTTATAACCAATCCAATTAAAAGCAAATATCACAAGTCATTAACTTTGAGTACAAACATGATGAAAACCCACTCTCTTACCAATCTCCATGCCACAAACAAATTTTACATTTCTGGAGCTCATTAGGCCCAGATTTACTTTCTCAAAATTTCTAGGTCAGGTTGCAGAAAGCATGTAACAGAGCGCTGACTTTTTTATTCTGCGTTTATGCAGAGGAGGTCATTTGGGGCTAAGTCACAAAAACAAGGTCTCCAAATGGAACGCACACAGTCGAACAAGGATGTTTCACGCAACTCTCACCTTAACCAGCAGTCGAATTATGTTATGTTTAATGCCACAGTCGACAGCCACCACTTTAATTGGGTTGCCTTTTCCAAAAACTTTGACTTCCTGGTGAGTATAGAGGCATGACAAGAAGAGGTTAGTGCCATTTCAAAATATCTAAACAAAAGGAGTTTTTAAATCTGATATTATCGTTAAATTAAAAAAAAGAAAAAAAACTGGCAGTTGTTACCTTGGTTGAAACTTCTGCTACTAAGTTTTTCTGATTGGGGTCAGTTATGTCAACAGGCTGACCATCAAATTCAATCTTCCCCAAAACTGTTCCCTTAAGAGAAACCACAAGCCAAACATATCAGAAACTGACCGACTCATTCATTAAACGTGAAACAGATACAGTCTTTCTAATTGTGGTACCTTATCTCTGATGACTTTGGTCAGCATCCTGGTGTCTATCCCAAACAGTGCAGGAACCTTTTGAGGGTAAGATTTACATTAACAGAAAAGTCATATTCATCATTCACGCATTCTCACAGCTTCTAATTTGCAATCTAACCTTCTCTTCTTGCAGCCATTGACCCAGAGACTTGACAGAGTTCCAGTGGCTGTACTCGTGGCTGTAGTCTTGAACCAGTAGACCAGATACCTAGAGAAACCAAAGCATTGTATGAGCCTTGGAAAAAAAGTCCAATTTAAAACCCCTCCAGTCTATTAACTGCAGTTACACAGTTTTAATAAAAGGGTCAGTCAATAATAATAACCATTCTGACCTGATGCTTCAACCACTTAACCCTAGCTGTAATTAAACAAAAATTCAGTGAAGTAAAAAAAAAAAAAAAGGAAAATGGCCATGAGTGGTCAGTGCCAACTGCAGTGTTAATTCTTTATTTGCCAGAAAATTAAAGCAGCTCTAATATGATTCAACATTAACAGCTGACATTGTTATCAGTGAGAAAACTGTGGTGGATTATATGCAGTTAGGTCCATAAGTATCTGGACAATTTATGGCTTGAAAAGCAAACAGACTGCCTTCTGGCAATCATTTTCATAGCCAAGTGAAGCCGTGCACAAAGCCAAACACATAAAGGATCCAGAGGTGAATTTAGTAGCCATTCACTGAAAATCTCAATATGAAGAACAAAGAGATGCCAAGCCAATTTAAGGAAGCCTTAATGAGGTTGAGATGTATCAAAAACTTTAAGAGTGACCAAAAATAACCATCATTCTTAAAAAGAATGAACACACCACCAGCTCAGCAACACCAGAAAGCTTCAAAAAAATGGAATGAGCACAGAGTTTATTTTTCACTTGATTAAGTAAAACCTTTCACATCTATCCAAGTCAAGAACTCTTTACGCGGTAGCTGTATCACTGTTAAAGTCTACATTCAAGAGATGTCCTCAAGACTGCAAATAAAGCGTTTGCATCAAGTTGCAAACCACTGGTTACACTTAACAGGAAACCCTTCCCATGCTCTTTGGGCAGGTCGGAAAAAACTATTTAGGCAGCTAAAACTTAGCTTGTAACAGAGAGATGGGAAGCGAAAAGTTTGAAGAAGAAAAGAAACAGATCCAATATGTCACATCAGCTGTCAAATATGGTGGAGGGAATGTTATGGGCATGTATTGCTGGAGCGCCTATAATGGATTGGGCCACTAGTTGAATTGGCTGTAATGGATTGGCTATAGCATTTGCTCGTATTAGCGAAATACTTCAAAAGTGATCGGACAGAACTTCTAAGTGCAAATGGATAACGAGCCAAGCATACTGCAGAAGCATCCCAAGACTTTTTCTCAAGACAAAAAAAAGTGACATTTTCCAACTGCAAAGTCACCTGATCTCAACTCAACAGAGCATGCTATTCAGTTATTAAATACAAAACTGAAGGCAGAGAGAGACTCATAAACAAGCAGCAACTGAAGGAGGTTGCAGTAAAAGCCTAACAGAGCATTTCAGGGGAGAAAATGATATTTGTCTGCATTAGTCTGGTGATGCCCATGGGTTCTAAACTTGAGGCAGGCATTGTTTACACAGGATTTCTATCCAATTATTAAAAACAAAAGAATGAGACAAACGCTTGTACAGTCAGATAATTACTCAATGTAGCGGAATATGAAGACATGCTTGTAAGACAAGCCACACCTTAGTTACCTACTTGAATGCGTTCTGACTCTACATGTTTTCTCAGGCCTAGCTCATCCAGTTCCTCTGTATTCGGCACACCATAGTTCCCTACAATAGGATATGTCAGCGTCAGTATTTGACCTCTATAACTTGGGTCAGTCAGGGCCTCGGGATACCTAAAGTAGAAAAAAAACAGAAACATTTTGTAAAGATTTTTATTGAAGTGATTTATTGGTTTTAAAAAAAATGCACTTAAACTCACACTTCTATTTAAAACTATATAAATGTGACTGATGCAGAGGTTATCAAATTAAAAGCAAGTTTCATGTCAGATGTCAATGCCTTTTTGTTTCTTCAAATGTGTACTGGAATTGTTGAAATGTGCCATGCAAAAGAAATAAATAAATAAAAATCTAACAGTGTTATAATTTCAGTCAACATTTCTCCCTCTTACCCCACAAGACCAGTATTGAAGACCAGCTCTCCAGCTACAGAGGCATCATGCCCAAAAGAAATCCCTTTCATCCTGGTGCCATCCTCCAAGACCAGGTGGGCTGTCTGGGCCTGGGAGTTAAAAGTAAAGTTAAAAAAAAAAAAATCATCACACCCCAAAATAATATATTCTCTTTTTATTAAGAGACTTTGGAAGAACCAAAGGAAAGACTTTGAAAAAGATGTGTTGTAGATTTTGAGTTTAGATGCAATGGCAACCAGTGACGCTCTGGGACATCATGCTGAAACTGCAGGCCTGTGTGAATTGTACTGCGAATGCTGAGACAGACAAATCTGTTTTTCTGTTGTGTAGGAGTGAGAGAGTGCATCTGTACACGTGTCTAAGAGAGAGAGAGAGCTGCATAGATTATTAAAGAGGCTGGTGTGATGCACCATGACCTCCAGATAGCAATCAGGAAAACAGTGACCAATATTACTCGTACTCGTCACAGATATAAAAATATTAGCATACCACCGATTTATTCACAGCCTTAAGATCTTTTAAATAAAAAAAAAAGTAATTTCTCAATTAATGCATTTACTTACTAACGTTATTTAGCAAATTAATGCATGTCATTTTAAAAACTAGTACTTTATCTACCACAACCCTGACTCGAAACAAATAAAATTCTCGCCTTTTCCGTGAATGTTGCAATCAGAGATCATCTGAAGCATGACGCAACACTCCTTCTGATTTACACGTTGTGCATAGTTGTGCAGCTGTTTGCCACTTTAGCCGAGACAGGCATGTGAACATCTCACCCACTTACAGCAACTCATTTTACAACTTCTTTTACGAATTGTCACACTAAAATTTCACTTGTCCATGACCGCTCCAAACTGCCTTGAAAAATCAGCCAATTTACTAAAATGTTGCACAATGAAAAACGTCAAGCTCTACCACAAACAACTCAGTGTGTTTTATAGAATATATTCGTGTGTGTATTCGCCGTATGCAAAGCATGCCTGACGCCATTTATTTTAATACACTTGCAGTTTCTACCCCCCCCCCCCCTCATCTGGCACGGATTCCTATTTGCCAGCCACCATGTGGATCAGCTGTTGTTTGTAAACTTCAGCATTTTTTTCCTGAACTTCAAGGGCTGAATAAAGTAAATTACTTTCAGCGAGATCTTTAAAACAGTTCAGTTCTTGGATTTATCGCAGACAACAGTCCTTACCGGTCACACTTCTGTTTTCTTACCTTGACACTAAAAAGTTTTGCAGTGTGAAGTCTCAGGCAGCCCGCGTTCCCCACGTTTCTGCCTAACACGCATCCTTGTCTCAAAGATTTCACAACGCTGACAGCTTGGAGGATTTTTGCCATATTAACCTATAAGCAGACTTTTAGTAAGACGGCGCAGACGTGGTTGAAAAGCTACTCGTTATAACAAATAACTGAGGGAGAAAAAGTGTGAGCGAGATTTAAGCTTTCCCTCGTGTCCACGCCGCAGGATTGCAGTATAAGCAAGTGAGCGCTTGAAACGTTGATGTGGATTCGCCGGTGGGGAATTGTTGAAGCGCGCGGTGTTTAGGGCCTCGGGGAACGCCGAATGAATGTAGAAGTAGCATGTGTTTAAATTTCGACTCACGGGTAAAGTGATCACATCCCAGCACTAGAATGGTTGTGGTTTTCTAAACAGTTGATGCAACAATATTGTTTAACCTGTTGTTGAATTGAAGATGACAGATATCACAATACTGATATTGTGATTTTAAATGTTCAAATATTTATGGACCTAATTGTTTATGCATACGTGCTAATACACAGTTGTCGAACTCCAGGCCTCGAGGGCCGGTGTCCTGCAGGTTTTAGATGTGTCCTTGGTCCAACACATCTGATTTAAATGGCTAAATTACCTCCTCAGCATGTCTTGAAGTTCTCCAGAAGCCTGGTAATGAACTAATCATTTGATTCAAGTGTGTTGACCCAGGGTGAGATCTAAAACCTGCAGGACACCCGCCCTCGAGGCCTGGAGTGTGACACCCCTGTTCTAATACCTCTAATTCCTTCATTTTTATCAAATTGAAAATTCAAAACAATCACTATCACTGCAAATACAAGCTACAACACAGAGGTGTACTTACTGAATGCAAGGAAATCTAAACACACGTGACCTTTGTAACATTCAATTTGGGATCAAGGCCACACCTTACTTACCTAGCTGCACTGTGAGATGTCAAAAATATATATTTTGAATTGACTTTAATTGTTTTGAAAGCATAAAGGAACACTCATTCTTTTCATTCTCTAGTAGAGCCAAACAAAAATAAGGTCCACTGTCTCAATACGAGGGAGGAGGGACACAAAGGATAAAAATATAGTGCACGATTAGCAGGAAGTGTTCAGAAATGTAGCTCTGTAGTGTATCAGCGTGACTTAACCTGTGAACTATATAATCACAGTCACCTGTTGGTTTTCTAATAAGTTGACCTTGGATGTAGCTTTTGTTCTAATCATTTGGCCGTGTTTCAACATTATTATAGAGACTAATGTCAAGCTAAAAACAGGCTTTTGACAATTTTTTTCTTAGATTATGTTTTTAGTTTAAGTTACAATGGAAAAAAACAACAACTGACTTTTTAAAAAATGTCTACACACAAGACATTTGTGATTAAATGCACACCCTGCATTTTAGAACATTAAACGCAGACAGAGCTAAAAGAAAAATGCTTTCCCACTGGGAATAAATGTGCCCACTTATAGCAAACTTTTGTATAGTGCTTTCTGTGCAACAAACTCTATACAACATTTTCTTTGAGGCCAATTGCCTGCAAAAAAAAAGGCAAACTGACCATGGAGTGGCTGCATGGTGGTAGGATTAGAGTGTACTGTGTATTTGCTGATCACTGCAAGACTGGTCCTCTGTGGAGAAGGCTGTCTGACTGCCACTCTGCTGTGTTCAGCAGTCTGAACAAAGTGGGTGTGAGTACTAGAACCTGTTTAGATCAGGAAATACCTCCACACTCCAGAAAATAGACTTGGAACTATAACATGTGCTGTATAGTTAACTTTGTTGCCATGTGCCAGTCTTTAGCATTAAAGAAGTGCTCTGGTGCAATATGTCATTGCATTGTACATATATGCATCATTTCCTGTGCTGAAGCTTATTTTGTTTTTATTTTTATATTTTTTTTAGTTCTGTGCATTTTGTGTAGTTCCTTTCTATTTGATGAAACTGCCCTCCTCTCCCTGCAAACCACAATCATTTCCCCGATCAAAATGAACCTAGTGAGCTCCTTCTGTAGATCTGTGGAACACTGCTGACATCCAGTGGCAGATGTTGTGCAAGAGCTGCGGAGGGATCTTGAGTCACTGAATAGTGTTACAGCAGCTCAGTGAGTGGGTACACTTGATGTGTAGATTTGCAGCTCTCTGTATATGCATAAGTAAAATAACACCTTCGCTCCTACTATGTTGTAAAAGCTTTGACAGCTTTATCGGTAAAACGACAACTAAATTTAAGTCAGAGGACATGTCTTTTTTGATGTAATAAAGGATGTGATGCATAGTCTCTGTTTATACTGCTGTCTAAACCTCACTTAATACCATTACAGCTTTTTTAAACGGTTGATGTTGTAATCCAATGTAGTGAACTTTAACATTTAACAGGGATTTAAAAGGTTGGTTTCATGTTTTTGAGAGCAAATATCCAGCACAAGCTTAGCCATTCAGGTTAATATTGGTTCATTTTCATACAGTTCGGTTTTATTTATATAGCACCAAATCACAACAACAGCCACTTCAAGGGAACTCAAGCTTCTGTCTCTCTATAGTCAGACTGTTTATTTCTGTGATCGTGCTGTAGCTTATGCAGTAGTTTACATTTACAGTACAGTATTATTCTGCATATTAAAATAACACAGAAGAGCATTTCATGTGCATAGAACATTTATTTATGTATCCTTTTAACAACAATAAACGTGAGCTATGCAAGTGCAAATCTTCCTTGAGTGCATGGGAGTATAGCCTACTGCAGAGCCCACTGCTGAGAGGATAATTAAATATAATGGTTCAACCATATAAAGTTCCACTATGTGGAAATAAATATTCCGAAAAAAAAGAGGCATGAACAAGTAAGGCGTCTGCAGGAGATCTGTTAGTATGTAGTGAAGAGAGACAATGTCACATTGAAAATTAAAAGGTTAAGTGCACCGGTTGAAACTGATCAGATTGTGAAACTCTAACATTAACTCCTACAGTCATTTGGCCTGGAGTCTATACATTACAGACCTCATTACACATCAGTTTTCGTCCTGGTGCTGAACCGTTACAGTAATAAATCATTTTATTTGAAGTTGTCCTTGAGAAAAACCCGTCATAGCAGATCCATAAGCCCGAGAATTATTACTGGCATTAAAAAGCTTTATATTAAGTCTGTAAATATTTTTATGAGATTATGAAGCCACTCAACACTTAATTGGGCAATAACTTTGTTCCTCTGTCACTTTTAAATACACAGGTCATTTAAACAGTGCCATCAAATATCCGATTTGATGCTGGGTCGTTGTTTTTCTGTTTTAAAAATAATGCGGTAAAATAAACATGCACTCAGCGTTTAGAGATTTTCACTGCACTATATTAGACCGAAACAACTGATTGTATAATTGTAATTATAGGACTGTATTCATATACTATATTCAACTGTATTCAATTTCGTCCTCTCATCTTCTCTGCTGAATGTTTCCATTTACAGATAGAGTGCCAAAATTCAGCCTTAGCTCTTTTCTATCAATAATGAATAAACTGCATCTAGAAAATAACTATGTGATGACTGCGAGAACACGAGAAGCCTGGGCAATGTACTGTATGGCTCTTTATTACTGGGAGGGCTGTCATTAGCTGCCTTTTAAATTCCTCCACTGATTGGCTGGCGTACGGCCTAATGAACTCTAGTGTCTATCCTCGGCGGAGGGATCCCACATTGTCTGCAGTTTCAAGTGTGAGTTTCAGATGAGTTTCAGATGGGGACCAAGCTTAAGAGAGGACTTAAATAGACGCCCCGCTAACTCTCCCCGCTGTTTGCCAGGTTTCCAAGTCTTGGCCCTGACATAAGAGAGATAACTGGTGCTTCGTTTCAAGGATGTATGGTGGGGTTTGTTCGCCGTCAGTTCGGACTACTTAAATTGAGCAGTTTGACTGACAATACTTTCACTTTCCATATGAAAGCAAGTTTGTTTGTATAGTGTGTTCCAACAATAAGACTAATAAAAAATGCTATTGAAAAATATAAACAGGTCGAAAAAAGAAGAAGTGTGTGTGTGCGTGGGATGATTTTGGAGGTCTGAAAGGTTCATAAAGTAGCAGCAGATGAGAAATGTACAGCACCGCAGGACCAAACCTCTCAGTTACAGTTCACAGCATACAGAAAGCAAATGCACGGAAAGCAGTGATTTGTTTCACATTCATGGCCGACCTGATTTTGTTCAAGTCATTGCGCACTTAGGCTGGATTTTATGCATACAGCACTAATGGCAGGAGAGCAGGAGTAGTGACATGTGTATCAGTTGTTGCAACAGTTGTAATGACTGGAAAATTGTTTGTGTGACTTTCTGAACCAGTACTTTGAAGCTAAACGTTCCATTATTTAAAAAGAAAAAATAGTAAAACTATATTTTAATGCTTTCATTTGAATTATTCTAAATGAACAGTCGCTGATTTATAATCATTGAGTCAAGCCTCCGTATCTATAATGGAGTTGTGTTGTATACTGTTAATACAATCTTTTGAACAAGGTTTTGCTAGCATCAATCAGTGCCTCAGCATGAGCTGTCAAGCTGGTACAAAATCCGCTCACAGTGTTACCATACATGCTTTGAGTGGCATTGTGACAGTTTAGCAGTCTTGCTGTGACAGCAAATTCAACCTCTGGATTATTAAAGAAAGTTATCGTCTGGAGAGAAAAGAAGGAGCAGACTTTTCCCTTTGGCTCGTATTAGATTCCCATCCTCTGTAGTGATGCAGTGGCCTCAGTAAAAAAGGCAATAGGTACCTTTGTATAGCCTGAACCCATCTTAAGCCCTGTGTGGCCAGTGTGGGGCTTTCTAGAGAGCGAGGGAGGGGAAGAGAACACATGGGCCACAGAGGCTGCATCAGACCCCTTAAGGAGCCATGGCTCCCGCTCTTTGAAATCCCAAGAAACTTCACACCTCTCTGTGGGGACTATAAATAGGCACCATCTGTCCCCCAGGCTCAGTTACAGCCTCATTCCTTTTGGCATGGA
Organism: Mchenga conophoros; assembly: GCF_057382185.1. NCBI lineage: Eukaryota > Metazoa > Chordata > Actinopteri > Cichliformes > Cichlidae > Mchenga > Mchenga conophoros. The sequence continues at coordinate 27,177,235 of NC_140541.1, forward strand.
CGTAGGGCAGAGAAGGAAGCACTCAGGGTTTAAAAAGAGGGGGCGGTAGATGGAACCAGAATCCAAAATTTACTCTGCTCATCTCAGAAGACTGACTCAGTGACCTCTGCTGAATATTTTGAAGCAAAGGAAGTCCTTCGCTACGGTCCGTCATTTCCTTCTTTTCAGTAACCCTTTCAGCACTGCAGCTCCCCACCGAGCCAAATGCCAGTGACCAAGGAGCTTCTGCCATCTTTGGAATCTTACACCACACTGCACTCATCGCATGATGTTTTTCTCAAGTTCATGTTCTCAGCATTTCATTAATCATGCTTAACGCAGGAGTACTCCAAGGCTAGGACAGGTGGTATGTCTTGAAATCAGTACCTCTGTCTTTCCTTCTTCGTGGAATCTTAATTGCACAACTCGTAATTTCACGGCTGTTTTAGTTGCAGTACTATAAAATCCAGAATTTCCAGTACGGATACAAGTTAGAAATACTTTGAACTGCAGAATTTGACAAATTACTATGAATGCAAAGTAGCAAACATTCATTGCCACTTTATGTCACAACTCCATTCCTGAGGTGAGACTGTTATAGCACCTGTCCTGAAGCAAACCTTGGAGTGATAATACGAAATGCCTCTCTTGTCCCCACCAAGGGCATAGCTACAGAGTGCGGAAGTGACCCAGAGAAGACAGGTTAAAGCAAGGTAGCTGCAAAAGAATGCCCATCAAAAGCCCCCCACTCACATCTATCAACTGCTTTGTTCAACTCTACTGCAAACAATTTCTTTGTCTTTCTGTGATCTTTCTGTGGAACATAATTTGGTTATTACTAAGTAGGAAGATAATAGGCTTTCACTTCAATAAAGACTGTTTGTTTTACCCCACTTTTGGTTATTGCTTCCTATTACTGTTTTGCTTTAACATCCCAGATCCTCTATAATGTTCAGTGATGATTTATCTTATCCTATCCACTTCAGACTCAAAAGAAAAGCTCTAGTAAGAAGAAAGTTGAATAAATACAAACATTTGTGTAGGGAATGCACCATGGCTGATTCTAACTAGTGATCTAGACTTTTTGTATGCACTATTTCTGTTATTTCTTTAACGGGGGAAACAACCACTAGCAAAATTGTGGTTGTAAGAGCTAAACTTTTATAGTGCTTGTTGACCAACTGGAAGACCTGACTACCAAAGAAGGAATACGAGGCACATAAGAAATATGAATAGCTCTGACAGCTCACGGTCTTCACCCTAACTAGGATAATTATAGCTCAGTATTGTCTGAGCTTGGAAGAAGATTGGCTAGCTGGTCACTTTGCATAGCTTATTATATGATCAGAGAATATATTCAGGGTATTTTAAAATAAAGTTTAAAAATAAAAGAAAGAAAAAGTACTTTTTAAATTACAGGTACATTATGTAGACCTATATAACGGTAGCGACATGGCTACAGGGCATGTAGGCTGGTCCTCCAAGGAAGGTCCAACCTGAGACTGGAGAAATGGAGTATGGGTGAACTCTATATCAGCAAAAAAAGAGTCTTACACTTGTTTATCAATATGGTACAAAGGTCTTAAGCTGCTCCTTTTCCTTTATATTTTGCTAAGAAAATGGGAAATAGGTGCAAGCATTTAATAAAATATGTGCAACCACAGGTGGAAATATGGCATATGAGGCAAAAACAGTCTATACAATTCTAATGAGCTTGAAAATCAATATTTGCTATGGCCACCTTATTTTCAACAGAGCCTGAACTCTCTTAGTTAAGCTTTGAGATTTCTCTAAGCAGGTTTTAGGGTTCCCCAAGCTTCTTGAAGGACATTCAAAGCTTTTCTCTGAATGTTGTCTGCCTTTTATTCCATTCTTTGTCAAGATTATCCTACGTTGGTTAGGTATCCAGGTATCCTTTTACTTGGCAGTGTATTTGAGAACATTGTAATAACTGCCAATCAATTGCTTTCCAGGTAGTATTTCATGGTAGACCCAAATCTGACCTTTTCTGTCTTTGAAATTCCATCAATTGTGATAAAATCCTCTTCACTCCATGTTAGCTACAAACCATCACAGAGACTTCACTATGTTTTACAGGCTGTAGACACTTACCTTTGTACCTCTCTCTTGACCTCCACTTTACATACACAAGATTATTTGATTTTCTATCAATAAAAGCCACTCCGCATTTAATCATAAGGTTATCTCTAGATCTCTTCCACAATCCATCTTTTGACCTGTCTCCCTTTCCTCACCAGCAACCAGTTTTGGCCAATGGCTGCCTTTGCCCGAGCTTGGACTGGACTGAAAATGACCAAAATAGCAGCCATTGTCAAAGAAAACCTGAAAGTCCTACAGAAGCCTGTAGAACTATTGCACAAGACCACGTCTGGCTTCTTTTGAGCAAAATATAAAGAAATGAGGGTTATTCAAGACTTTTACACAGTACTGTATGCTACGAAGAAGCTCCACATACGATCTCTCTTAGATAGTCTTCCTCATGCATAAATGTAACAGCTCCACTCCATCTCCACAAAAATAAGAAAACACAACTCATTGTAACATTGGATACAGGTTTTTTTTTCTCCCTTATCCTCTTGTTCTGTTACCGTGAACGGCATTGTGAATCACCAAGGGGGGCTGTTATATTTGTTCTTCAGATGTCACTGCCGTGCCATGCACTGTAAGGCTGAAGCTCATTCTTCTCTCCAAAGGTCTGACCTCATATGTCTTCTATGGCATTCTCAAAGGAACTGAGCACTGAAGATAGCTAAGTAAAGGTTTAAGCATTTAGTCATGAGAAGACAGCACTGTATATATTCACTAATGCGATTCTCAGTAACAGTAAACCCAAAGATATTTAGACACCCTTTTTCTTCACGCTGCTGGAGCAAATGACACAGAACTTATTTGTCTGGATTTTAATTTGTTACGGGAGTGAAATTGAAACATTATGTAGGTTTGAATAAGCAAAAGGAAAAAAACTGCCCAGTATTTTACTCACTAAAATGTTTTATAAATGTTAGAAATGACATTGCTTGGTAAATTTTTAAAGATTATCACCTCATGAACTTGCTCTGTCCATTTTTTTCTCTTTTCATAAGCTGACCTGCCATCACCTCCTAATAAAGCCCAGCTCTATCGTGCTGCTGAATCCATTAAGGTTCTATAGTGGAGCTCAGTTTGGACTGCAGCACAGGTGCAAGGACTGGGGCAGAGTTTCTATAGGGGGAGGGAGTAAAGGGAAGTCAGACTCCAAGAAGATGAAGTGGAGTGCTGGGGGTGAGCCTAGATGACAGCTGAGGGACTGAGGCTTTCTCTGGCTTACCCTTACGGAGATGGGGTCAGTGAAAGCAAGTGGGTGGGGAGTGTGTAGGGGTTGGGGGCTGTGGGGTGAAGGAATTTATGCTGTTCCTTCGTCACTTGGCCCTGTCATGGTGTTGGGGGCAGGGCGGCACCGCTGGCACTGGGAGACAGATATAGACAAGAATTAAGGAGGTAGAATTTGCACTCTTGGCCTTGTCTGGGTTACTGGCATCAGCAGCTGAAAGCTCCACTAGGTCGCCATCTCCCTGTGCCTTTACATCACATCCTTCCTGTGGTTGTGGTGACCCCTCCTCCCCATTCACCTCCCTCAGTAGAGAATCAAACTGACCACAGCTGCTGATCTACCCAACGCACATTATCCGTGACTAGAAATAAACAATGGCTCTTTATTAGTTCTGAAAGACACTCCTTCCACCACCTGTTCATCTAAAAAATGAGATATTGACACTGACATATTAATTTGAAGTAGTCCGATCAGTTAGGTTTTTTTTCTGACTACAGCCAACAGCAGACATATTTCTTACCATAAAACGTCATATGCATTTATTCCTTTTTGAGTTTTCTACACTCTTAGATACACACATATTCCAAATGTATTTGTATCAATACTCCACTGGCACCACATATAATAGGGTCATCTCAAGCTAAATATTAAAGCAAATGTGCCATGTTCTTATGATTGCACCATCGTGATATCAGTTGCACATATTCTAAATATGTTGTGTAATATTTTAAAGGAATGTTAGAAATATCGTCACCTTAAACTCACTGGAAACACGGATATCTGTGCTATATTTCAAATAAATTTCTGTGCAATGCTTGGATACACAGCTGATGGTAAAAATGAAGCCCCCGGAAGAGTCCATCAGAGATGTTGTCAAAGATCAGCTCAGCTAACATTACTAACATTAACTTCTGCTTGACAGCAGCTGATTTCATTTTCCATCACATGTCTAATATTGCAGCTCCACGGGATCTGCTCTTTAGTTTCCATCAAATTGCTTTATCTCTCCTCTACTCAGACACATTCCCATTTCTTAGGTCAGGTTTTAATGGTCTGATAGTCGCTGATTTGTGTTAATGTATCCATATCATCTATTGGATTGGCCTGAAAAACATTTCAGAATATATTACCTAGATAGTGTACGCAATGAAGCGCAAAGCTGTGCGTAAAAGTGGGGGCAGTGCGTAAAAGTAGATCCTTTAAGAAACGATCCAGCGGAAAGATCACGTGACCCCGGATAACCTTTCACGCCGTTTCAATGTTTTCGTTTGTGATTATAGGTATATGGCTAAACACCTTCTGGCTCGTAGCCCTATATTCCAAGTTTAGAGAGAACCCCTTCACATACACACACCCCTCCCATCCGCTATCCAATCCTTACACGGGGATAGGGTTGACGGGTGGTCAAGAGGAAAAATAGTCACATATATATACGCCCCAACGGTGATTTCTTCCTCTGTGCTCAGTCTGTGCTACAGTCTTTGTGTGTCACCCGATCCGGGAATTGTCTGTGCTTCAGGGCCAAAGTAGTTCTACTATCAGCAAAAATGGCACCCAAGAAGGACGCTAAGGCTCCCGCAAAGAAAGCCGAACCTGCGCCCGCACCTGCACCTGCACCTGCACCAGCGCCCGAGCCAGCCCCTGCTCCCGCAGCTCCCGCTGTCGACCTTTCCGCCATCAAGGTACAATGACCTGTGAAGGCCTAACCAGATCTACACTGGGGTGCTGGATACCGAGGAAGGAAGAACTGGGATTTATCTCTCTCTCTACTCATAAAGTTGCATGACAGAAGTAGACGGATGCAGTGTTTTTGCTAAATGGAGTAAGAGCTTGGTGGAGTGGCGGGGGAGGGGCAATCACCATTTATTACATTTATATGAATGATTTGAATATCTATAAGCTTATACGCACTTGAGAGTCAGTGAGAGCAACTGCGGGTTGGCAGGACCACAATAAAAGGTGTGCAGAGTATTGGGGAGAATGAGTGGGACCATGGATAGCGCACCATGTCTTAGATCTCTTAGACCACACCCTGGGCTCTCTGGATTGGACTATCAGAGTAGGGACTAATATGTGATGGCAATGCAGAGTGACACCAAATGTGGACATGTTAACGTAGCTAAAGATGGACCTACATATGTGGCATAATATGAAGCTAAATTTGGTTTTGATGTGATTGTTTAGGGCACAATAAATGGGAAGTGCCTGATCACGTTGTTTGAATACAAATGTGATGTTAATTACATGGCAAGTGATAACTTTTGCCTTTCCATGTTTTTTACTAAAATGTTGCTTTTATATTGGCTTGTAGGTGGAATTCAGCGCAGACCAGATTGAAGGTATGTAAAACTTAATTCACCTCAGTTCTATACTGTTACTTACAGTCCACAAAACTCAGCTGGCCCTCCATCAGAGAAATCTGAAAATCTGCCTTTATCATAAAATGTGACTTGCAAATTCCATCAATTAAAAACATACAGGGAGCAAAAGAGAAATAACAGAGTACAGCAATGTAAAAAAAAACTACAATAGACATCATAACAGGTCTCAGCGTATCCATGACAGTTGGACACCTCATTCATTTTTGTATTTTGAAATTCCACAAAGCCATCAAATCCATTCTGAAGCCCATTTGTGGCTAATGAAGCTCAGAAACACTTCATGCGTACAGTCAGTCTTAGGAAGACTTTTACGGTTTCAGAAGCTTGACTGATTTGCATGCTTGAATAAGAAACCGCATATGTGGTTAAACATGTGGCTTCTTGCATGGAAAACACTGGCAACAAATGCATCAACTAACTGAACTTGTTAGTAAAAATAAATAGGACAACTGGTGTCAAGTTAAAAACACTCAGATTGCATTTTAAAAAGCATTTTGATCACATCACAGTTTGGCTGTAAAGAGTATCATTTAATAACGAAAGGGTCGCATGTCACAAATCAAGCCAGCAAATCCCTGTGACCAGATATTAACTTTAGCTTGTTTACATGCTTTTTAGAACTCTGTGTCACTAGATCAGCGATATCTCATTGTGTTCCAAGAGCCAACAGCCAAAAAAAACAAGAAAAAAAAAAAGAAAAGATCGGAAGATTTAAAGATTACAGATGGAAGCACAGTAAAATGATAGTGTAGTGTTTGACAGATAGAAACACCTGTGTGCTGTTGGTTGGAACCACATGACCAAACCTGAAGTCTGGCAGGCTGCTTGTTACACTGCAGTCAGCATTCCCTACTTTTACTCAGCTCGCCCACAGAGGGCCTTGCCTTTAAAAGGAGGAGCTCATATTCTCAGCTATGTTTATCAATTCCAAGGTGGTCTTTTAAAAGAGCCCATTGCCCCGCTGACTGAGAGAGAAGGAGACAGCTGAGATGAAAATAGTATGAGGGGTGACGAGATCGGCAGGAGAGACTCTATTCAGCCAGTAATACCACAACCTTTTGAGATGTCTTGCACTTGTTAGATATTTTCCTTGTCAGTTTGTAGCATAGCTGTCTCCACCTGCTGACAGGCAACAGCTAAGGCTGAAATATAAACTAGTGACTCGGTTTAAAAAAAGCATTTACACAAACTATAACTTCAATTTTTGAAGTAAGATATGTTATGTTTGCATATACATACAATCAGATGACAATGCATATCACATATATTGATGAGCAACTGTGCTAGTCTATAAAATAAACATCACAAGCTTCTTTTTATACAAACATAAATGCAAAAATATTGCAATACCTCAGGTTAGTGCTATTTTTATGCAATTAAATGTAAATGTGCCCCAAATGCAGTTCTTCTTCTTTAAATAGGTTTTTGCATTGCTGTAGTTTCTGTTTAATAAAGAAATTCTACAGTTAGAAGGAATATAACAGAAATGTCTTACTGTCCATGATAAAGACATAACAAACTATAATGATTATAAACTTTACCAACTTTGAGATAAAATAAAAATGGAAATTATGGATCATTAAGCTGGCAAAATCCTCTCTTGCTTCTGTTAAACAGACTACAGGGAGGCCTTCGGTCTGTTCGACAGGGTGGGTGACAACAAGGTGGCTTACAACCAGATTGCTGACATCATGCGCGCTCTGGGACAGAACCCCACCAACAAGGAGGTGACCAAACTGCTGGGAAACCCCTCTGCTGATGGTACAGTAATGACATTTAGTAACTGCTCCCTCACTTGATCACTTAAAGATTTGCTACAGAAGATGTTAGGGAGCATGAAATACATGACTAGATTCATTCTAATCCCAATAAAGATAAGTTAGCGATTTGCTTTTTGTATTGATGCCAGTATGACATGCTGTCGTCACTGGGCTAAAACAAGGAACATTACTAACTGAGGCATAGTTCAAAAGGCTAATTTGTCTAAACTGATTTTAATAATATGTGTGGTAAACATTAATGGATAGCTCTGGGTTTTTGGTAAAATATGCAAAAGAGGTGTACAGTGCTGCTGTCAAACACAAACGATAGCAAGTATGAGAGAGAAATTATCAGTAGCTGCTTTTTTGACTGGAAGCAGTCATGTTCAAAGAATTGAGAAATGATCTTCTGCTCATCAAAAGTGTCTTATATTGTGGTCAGGTCTGTGCCTTTGAGGAAATGGCATAATAAATTGTTTATGCTGCCAGCTAGTGGTCAACATTGTCATATTCATTCATAAACTCTCCCAAACTGTGAAGTGTAGCACAGAGCTATGCAATAAATGCTCACGCTTGTCCACGTCTTGTATTTTTCAGTACAAAACGTAGCCTGATCTAAAACTTTTTTGTTTGTTTTTAATCACACACACTTTGTATTCTAAACTAACAGAAGAACTATATTATTATAGTGGTTAACATATTTGCCTAAGACGAGAAAGATCCCTGGTTCAAGACCAGGAGGAGACACAAATCCCTTGAAGGGCATGTGGTATAAAAACCTATGCTAAATCCAATATGTGAATCTGCCATGGCAGCCCCTTTAAATAAGGGAGCAACTGAAAGAAGACAAATGATGGTGTAGGTGCAGATTTGTGCAAACTCAAGACTGCAATCAAGATCAAAATGACAAATGACCTAATAAATAAATAAACAAAGTAATAAATGTGCCTTAAAATAGGACTGCGCTGTGCTCAATCGTGAACCTGCTGAAGCTCTAGAACTCTGAGCCTCCCTTTAGTGTCCCCTCTAGATCCAACTTACTCTACCTCCTTTCATGCAGACATGGCCAGCAAGAGAGTAGAGTTTGAGGGCTTCCTGCCCATGCTCCAGGCCATCATCAACAGCCCAAACAAGGCAGGATTTGAAGACTATGTTGAGGGTCTGCGCGTCTTCGACAAGGAGGGCAACGGCACAGTGATGGGTGCTGAGCTGCGTATTGTCCTGTCAACACTCGGTGAGTCAGCCTAGGATGCGTTTCCTTTGATCTGTTCAGGTGCGTGCCCGAGTCGCTTTGTGTGTTGTTAATATCAGATGTCCTCTGCCTCCCCCTGCAGGAGAGAAGATGACAGAGGCTGAGATTGACGCTCTCATGACAGGACAAGAGGATGAAAACGGCTGTGTCAACTATGAGGGTGAGCCACACAGTCCAACAACAGCTACATAAAAACATGATGATACTATTACTGCTGCTGATAGTATTCACACTGTTCAAAATAATTATTAACTCTATTATTATAGATTGTTTTATCTTATGTGAGAATTACTTTACAAGTTTTGCTTAATCTAACCTGTGAAAACTATTTGACTCCTTCTGTCTTGGAGCTTCACATCCCTGATGATGTCATTGCTTTTCTTTGATATTAATAGAAGTGTTGAATCCAGACTTTTTGGAGTTAACACACAGTATCTTAGCCTCGTGTAAGTCTCTCTTATAGTCTTAAAGAAGTGACTGTCAAACCTTTTCTAGTGTCATCTGTCCTCTAGACAAAAAAGTGTAGCTTAATAGATGAAGCTATTATAGACAGTACAAACTCTCATACTTTAAATGCTGTGAATCACAGAAAACAATATCTTAGAAACAACCACAGCAGAGATAGTTTCTTACTTTGCGATTTGCTCATAAAATGTAAACAGCAAAGAACAAAGTGCTTTTTATCAGCAAAGAAAATGTAATGAATGATGAGGGTGTTAACAGAGAAACTGCAGTGTCAGTCTTCACATTTAGTAAATTAAACATATGTTTATTTCATGGAAGTTTGAGAATGTATTTTTCTTCCAGTTCACTCAGTTTTCCCTCTCTTCCTTTCTTGTTTTTTTTTTTTTCTGTCTCCCGCCCCGGCCTTCGCCCGCAGCCTTCGTCAAGCACATCATGTCTGTGTAAGGACCCTGCCACCGTGGTGGTGAGCATCGTACATGTGCAGACCCCATGGTGTCGCTGCATTCGCTCGCTGCTTCCTGTACCATCTGTGGAAGCAGGGGGATCAAAGGACTATGAGATATCATTTCCTGAATCCTTGTTTTATTTTTTCAACACTTTCTTTTTCCTCTTTTGTCCAAACTGGTGCTTTTTATTTTCCTCTCTTCCTCCTCCTGTCACTTGGAAAGCTATCCTGATTACTCATGAGGTGCTTCTTTCGTTATCTTCACCAAAATCCCGCAGTGTCATTGGGGTTTATATTCGTCACAGAAGAACGGTGATGGATGGGAAGGCGGAATAACGATGACCATCCCTCCCCACTTACTGCCTGTCTGGCTCTCTATCTGCCAGTAAAGTGACTCGTTTGGCCCAGGACTGGCCATCAAAATGAATTCAATCCTCTTCCAATCTAACCCTCCCTAAGTCTTAACTTATTGTATCCTCTGCCATTTCACAATAAACTTTTCACACTCCCATTTAATTTCCCTCTTTTTGACTCCGTGTGTTGTACGCTGATATTTGGACATTTATTTTAAGCCAGATGTTTTCAAAAGGAAGTGGTTTGACATTTTGAAGTTATATACGCGGTGCTTTTTCTGGTTAGCGGAAAACAAAACAAGTACGTCACTTTTTTTCCCATTTTTTGGTCGTTTTATTGTCATTAATTATTGTAACTGGTGTCATATCAACAAGAGAAAAACTGCGTACATCTACTTGACCTTTTAAATACATTTACAGTTGCTGTAGGTTGGAGTAGGAGGTGGGGAAGGGGCACACAGAGATGGGGAATGCAGAAAAAACACGGAAGCAAACAAACAGTTGCAGGTGAGGGCAGTAAGTAGTGGGCAGGAGGGCAGGGCATACCACAAATGGTGTCTGAAAAAGAAACTAGATCACCCAAACACTTTTTTTTTCCTAACAGACATAACAGGAGTTGACTGAGTCTTTTTAACTTTTAGGATTTTTCAAAATATTTTTGTCCAATTTATTCTCCCGCATATTGCAACAAAACATCCAGATACGGTAGCGTCCGCTGTAAAACAGCAGGGGACCTGCACCAAAAAGCACACGCACAGACAGATTTCAGAGTAGCTGCATCTTCTGCTAAATATCAGGTCGCAAATTGTAGCATCTCCTCTGTGGTTCCGGCAGTCCCGATGAGGGCAATGTCAGCCTGTAATACTGGAGAAATGTCAGTGCTGTTTATTCTTGTGAGCTGCGTCTGAACAGACTTTCCTTTTGAGGATGTTTGTCGAATGAGTGCCAGTGTTTAATACTGCTGTGATGTATGGACAGGCTTCTGCGTTGAACCGCTGAGCAGGTGCAAGTGTGTGATGCACTTTGACATGACTGAGATGCATTCTTTAGCAACACCAAATCAGCTGTCTGACATTGTCACCAAGCATTACACTGTAAACAACTATTAACTACAAAACATGAACTTGTTTAATTTTTATCCAATAAATGAGGAAATAACTTACTAAAATCCTTATTTTAAATTACAAAATAGCCTCTTTTAAGACTTGAATCCATACATGCTCGTGGTAACATGACCTAGTTGCTTGCATAAATGCAATTTTACAGATTTTCAAGCCATTTTTGTCACTTCCTTTTAAAATGTTTTCAGGACATGTAGATGGCAAAGAACCTTTATTTTATACATGTTTCTATATATATTTGATAAATATATTATATATTGGATGACAAGAATGACTTGCAGTAAGGATGCGTGTTTTGATAGGGTGTCCATGCACGTTTACTGAACAAGAGCAACACGTGCGGTGTGGTGGTCGTGGCGTTATTTCTTATTCAAAGTAGAAAAAAGGCTGTTGCTTCTTCAACACTGATCCAAGACCAGTAAAGCCAATCTTTTGTCCCCACTATTTAGAGGTTACAGCAAACTTTTCTTTGCAACATCATTCAAAACGAGGGAGATCAAAATCAATCAGAAATAGGACGTTTGGGTTTAAAATAGACAGAAAACAGAATAAATAGGACCAAAGTACAGTAGCTCCTACTTTGAGTCTCTACTTAGAACCGGTTTAGCTGAGTAGTAGCGGTGATCAGTCAGCCTTAGGGTGGCAGGAGAGGGCAGAAAAGTTTGAATGGATCAGGATGAGGACGTCTTGGGTGCAGAGCAGCGATCCAGAGATCCAGTGTTCACAAACCCTGCTTGGCCAGAGCTGCAGTGACATCCTCCGCCAAGGTTGCTAACTGTGGGGAATCCATCATGTTGAGACTCCCGGAGGATGATAGATGGCTTTCGCGGATGCGGTGGGGAGACACTGAGCCAGAGAGACCTGGTGACTGGATGATGATCTCGGCTCCATGATCTACTCGGGCCTTGGCATTGTCCCGAAATGTCAACCTGTGGCTTTCAATCTGTTAAAGGCAGATGGTGTGATGTGAGAAGCGAATAGGGAAAAACAAATATTACTATCAGACGTCATATGAAATATTGATTCATTTTAGAAACGGCTTTAGAACAAGTGGAAAAACTCCCATGCCTCCAGAGGATTACTGATCACTTATTAAGAGCAGTCATGTATGGACTGATGTATATACTGTACCTTTACTGCTAAAGGAATACAGCAAGTTTTTGGAAGATTGGCCTGGTGGAAACACCGTTTTGTAAGATTTAAACTTAATTGACTACAGAACTATGGAAACAAATAGTTAAGATGCACACACACAATGACGTGAGAGACTGATGGTCATACAGAAAATGATTATTTCAAGTTATTGCTACTACAGAAAAGTTTTCCAGGACTCTGCAGTCATGTGAAAAACCAAGTACAACCCATGGTTTAATATCTTCTAGAACCACCTTGAGCAGTAATAATCTTAAGTAATAATTTTCTACACGACGTACTCTTCTTTACGTTGCATCAGTTCATTGTGGTTTTCTCAGAGATTCTATTACCAATTTTCTGGTTTGCTTGTTCTTAGTTTTTCACATGACTGCAGAGTCCTGGAAAACCTTTTTTCTGGTTTGCAATGCAACAAGATAGTTGTCTAGTTGCATTACCCAGTTTCAGCCAAGCTTTAACTGTCAGACAGATGGCCTCACATAGAGTACTTATACTGAGGAGTTCACGGTCGACCGACTGAGTGCAAGGTGCCCAAGTCCTGTGGCAAAAACAAACCCAAATCATCACACCACCATGCTTGACAATTGATATAAGGTGCTTGTGCTGATATGCTGTGCTTTGGTTTTGACTACATGGAACAGTGTATATTACAGTTAAACATCTAAATGATGTCTGATTGAAAAACACGCTCTAGAAGTCTTGCAGGTTTAGATGCAACCTGAGCTTGGTTGCTATGTTCTTTGTAGAGAAAAGCTTTCTCCTGACAACCTTCCAGACAAGACGTATCTGTGCAATCCTTTTCTAATTGTACTGTCATGAACATTGAGTCTGAGATGTAGGCCTTGGGCTTTTTTTGCAATTTCTCTGACTACTGCACAGCCTGAGATTTGGGTGAATATTGAGTAAAGGGAGAGTAAAGGCTATTACTTATGAGGGCTTATATTTAAATTGATGAGTAGGACAATCTCTCAATAACTTGATGTTTTCCCTTAAATGGCTGATTAGAAGCATGGAGCTGACACTCACCGTCACGTGGCCTCCACCAGGAATGTGGTGAGCATTTTCCAGGGAACCCACCTTTGCTTGGGCTTTGTCTTTGAAGTCCAACTTCACACTCTCGATACGCACATTACCACCTCCTGTTTAAAAGCAGAAGAAGTGTAAAAACTATTAAGTGAGAAGAGCGCTATATTAATTGTAAGTATTTATTTCAATTTTGAAATTGAAACAGCATCAAGTGAAAAAAAATGCGAATACTTAGTCACCAAATATCCACCTAATATCTACTCAAGACACGCCCACCTTATTAAGAAGTTATTAAAGGTCAGATGAGAGAGTGAGGTTAAAAATTGTGCAGAGTTAAAGTATGAAACCCCAGTAGCTTCTCAATGAGAGTTTAGGAATAGATGAAAGACTGTAATAAACATGGCAGAATGAACAGCAGGTGGCGCTGCAGGACAGTCCAATACTCTCTATGGGTAAATAAAAAGGGGATTCCATATTTCTGCCTGGGGCTTTGCTGCCAAAGTACTGGTAGTGCAACTAAATCTTTCCAGTTCTGTAAATTAAGCTGGAAATTCAGAAAATGATTTCAAAGGCCAATTCAGATAAATATAAGCACAAGTTCTGTGCAGTTATCCGGAAGAATAAAAAACATAAAACCACTTTTATGGCATCTAATAATTATGATTTATATTTTAATTGTAGAGCTTTTAACATGACTGTCACAGAGCATCACACTGCCCTACAGCATCAGAGAATTTATTTTGTTGTATTAATGGAAAAGAAATTTCAAACTTACCAACAGCAACCCCTATAACCAATATGCAAGTTTTCTTTTAGTGCAAGTCCTATGGACTTAGGAATGTTAAGGGATTACTGTGAAGGCAATTTATTACTTTGCATTTCAGAAATTTGGATGAACAAACATTAAATTGAATGTAAAACCCTCTCCAGGTTTGATGTAACCCAATTTATTAACATCATATCCCACACTCTAACACTCAAGGTATAAAGACAAATTTCAGAAAATGCTGCCAGGAACCAAAACACCTCCTACATGCGGCCACCTGCGGACACATCTATCAGGCTGTCAGTTTACTGCTTGCTTCCACTGTTGTTGCAAATTTAGATACAGACTGGTCCAGGAGCTGCATCTGATTGACATGTTATTTCAGGAGTTAATAAAAAAACTGCCAAATGAATACATACATTCAAATAGGGCAGGAAATTCTTTGTCTAACAAATACAAGAAAACCGGTCTTAGAACGTCTAATCTGTGTCCCATTGGTATTATCGTGTAATGATAAGACCAGGTGGAAGCGCACAGGGGTTTACCTGGCATTGTAAGCCAGCAGCATCAAACAGAGTTGGGTGATGAATGTTGAACTCAACACTGTTTACCTGTCTGGCTTGTCTACTATGCACTTCCTTATGTCACTAAAAGAAAAAATGGGAGCGTGCAGTTCATCTTATCTACTCACATTTTTAGCTTCACATGCAGTCATACCTTGAGGCTTTCCAGTATAACCACAGTCTGAACTCAAAAGCTCATGAAATTTAGATAAATTGCTCAAGTGTATCTAAGCAGTTCGACGGCCTCCTGGACATCCCACATATAAAATTCATATTTGAAAGTAAGGGACTGCAGCAGCAACCTTCTGGTCACAGCACACTCACTGCAGTGCAGTGTTGCCCTCTTTGTAGGGGAACTGCAAACCTTTACCTGGCCGATGATGGATGTTGTCTAGAGAGCCACACTTGGAGGTCACATGGCTCAAGTCAATCTTCTTGTTCTGTATTTGTACCTGGAAGGAACACAGTCAGGAAAAGGCAAGTTTAGAGCCCACAGTTCTAGGCAAGATCATCAGGTCCCCCCCCCCCCTGATTTATCAAGAGGAATACATCTGATCTAGATTGTACCTGTAACCGAAGCAACCTGTTTTCAAGCTGTAAGTATGTCTTGAAAATAATTTGTCCCATTTATAAAACTGAACAGATACACATAACAGTGAGAAGTGTAAGGCAAAGAGAGGGCAAGGACACACCGAGGAGGTCTGAAGAGCAACCCGCAGAGAAATGTGTAAGGAGTGAACTGATGAGACAGCAAACATAAAGCTTTAATCACAGCACGATGAACAAGGACAGATACACCACATCCTGAGATGAATCACGCAGACACGCCTGTGGTCAGCAACCTTTGCCATGTCGCTGATTTAGTACAAATGTCTTTTGTAACCAGTGATTTTGTGTCCCGTAATTTCAACCCTCTTTACAAGGCCCGGGACACAAAATGACATAAAAAGTAAGATGACACATAGAAAGTCACATAAAAAAAAAAACCACACCGCAAGCACACAATACTGTATGCAGCCTTTACCTACAATATATCTTGTTGTGGCCTTATTGTTTTGTGAAGCTGTGGACTGACAAAGAACACCAAGTCTCTTACACATGCAAAAGACTAGCAAAAGTATACCATATGAGTTTTAAAGAGAAGAGATTATAAGTGCTTTGTGTCAGCGTGGGTGAACATCAGGCTACTGTTTGGCACATCGCTCCTGTAGTCATGTCACTTAGGCATCTGTTAACCCCACTGTTGATGTTTTTCATTTGTATGGTATGTGTTGATTTCTTACATAACACAGTACCTTCTGCAAATGCAAATTCTTGACCTATTCATATAACTGAACATAAACCAGATACATGCATTTTTCTTCAGATGCGCATGATTGCTTAATTTATCAGTTCTACTAAGAAGTGAAAACACCAATCACACACAACATTAAAAACCATCTTTCTGAAGGTCTTTGTACAAAGCACCTTGGACCCATTAGGACTTATGGAGGCCCTGTATGATGATGGTAGTGGGTCCTTTAGTGTGCTGGAGTCTCTGTGGATCAAGTTTCTTCTGTGTGCTGCAGATCATCATTAGGGATCTTGGAGCCAGGATCGTCACCTTGGACTTTTGGTCTCTTAAAGTCATTGCTGAAGAGTTTTTGTGGCCTGGTGGAGCACATTGGTCTGCTGGGAAAGGCTGCTACCACTGAAAAAGGCTAGTATGCCTTCTTATGTAGGTTATACATGTAAAAGTATCATTGATGAACACAAGGATCCAAAGTCTTTAACAGTAAGAACCTTCATTAATTGCACATTTTTCATAATAAGATTACTAAACAATTATAACACTTTTCGTAATAACACTGTGATACATGTTTTTTTTATTTAAGCAATCAGTGGGTTTAATGTTGCCGATGATTGGTGTAGATTTTACACATTAGCAGAGTAGTACGATATCCATTTTTAATTGTTTCTCAAAAGAGAACTGCAATAATTGAGTGTTTGCATGCTTAATTTGGAGAAATGACATTGTTTTCTTTATTTATATCAAATGTAATAAAGATTTTCTGACTAATAGTTAATTATGGCTTTAATTTTTTCAAACCTTTGCCTCAGTTTTCTAGTGAGTTTTTTTAAAGTCTAATTTATCAGAGGCAATACGAACTGGCTCTTTTATACACTGACGGGAGCTGATGTAATCTCCAAATATAATAATTTGCAACAGAGGGAAGAGTAAAGAGCACTTCTCATGAAATTATGCACAGTTATATGCAACAACTTTTAGTAATGTTTGATTGCAAATGTTAATCTGCAATTTAATGTCCTTACGTTCAGCAACTCAGCCAACCACCGCTCTCCACCTTCGCTCTCCTGAGCGACCTTGACTTGTGCTGGGCTTGTCCTAAAAATCTGCAGGAACTGTCAGTTGAGCGGCCTTTGCGCTATTCTTCACTTGATGTGTACTGACACTCTATTTGAGACTCTCAAAACTAAGATGCTGCAATATATGAGCAAATGTGCTACCACGTGTCTCTTTAGGTTGACGGCGGTTTTCTGCAGATAATTAAAGACGAGCGATTACAAGTAACATGTAAGAATACAGAATAATACACACAATGCCAACTCTGATTTCACTACTTTGAGGCCGCTATTGTAAAACTGGGCACAGAATAATAGCTGTTTCTTGTTACACAACAGATGAATTTAATCACTACAGTCACCTGAACAGATAATATCTGCTGTGCCAAAAGCACTGACCTTATAAATGTTCCTGGCACTACTTTTTTCAGCTGCTGTAGCAAGAATCAAATAAAAAGAGGTTTTATGGGAACAGATCATTCTGAGGGAAGTGATATAAAGTCAAGAGATAAGTTTTAACTGTCTCATTGTTATTAAGCTTGCATAACTGTGCATTGTTAATGTGCATTATTCAAATCAGAAACTGCAGATGGAGCGCACACTATACCTGCTGCCTTCAGATGGCTGTAATCAGTCTTAATCAAGTGCTTCATGCAGCGTGCTACCTGTTGTGGATGAGAGATGCTGGCAAGAGTTTTGCTAGCAATGAGTGGGCTAATTTTGTTAAGCACTAAGTCTACTTTCTCTTCTGTGTGTTTCTGCATATGAAGAAGAAAGCCTTTATTAGCTTTATTTTCATCGTACATAAAGAAAATTCATTAAGATTTGATGAGCTTCTCTGTCCAGTACAAAATACAATATAGGATTAGAAAAGCATTAAGCAGAAAAGTGTAACAAACATGAATATGTACAAGCAGGAAGGAGCTTTTGGTACCAGAAGCTTTCTGGGTTTATTTGTTTTGTTTTGTTTTTGAACTTGTAGTCCAAGCAGGCTGTGTCTGCATGCAGTTACAAAGTCAAGATGGGGATCAT
Source organism: Mchenga conophoros (assembly GCF_057382185.1). Taxonomy (NCBI): domain Eukaryota; kingdom Metazoa; phylum Chordata; class Actinopteri; order Cichliformes; family Cichlidae; genus Mchenga; species Mchenga conophoros. Next base: position 27,195,204 of record NC_140541.1, read on the forward strand.
AAAGACATTGCATTTGGTAAAATGCAATACTGAAACCACTGGCTATCATCTGACGAAGACTTAGCTTTTTTTAACATGCCCGCATTTTGAAAAGGATATATTTTTTCTAATCTCCTGATAACTTGGCTAGTGCCCTTAGAAGCTAAGTCAGCAGACTAGTCAAATGTCAGGTTCTGGAGGCAGACACATTCAGCCCTTGGTATCATTACTTGCAGGACACAAACCACTGGTGGAGAATAATGCAAAGATGAAGAGCAGTCTAGTAAGAGCACTGCAAATGAATGAGTGACTTAACTATTAAACTGAGAAACAGTAAGGCAAAATAAAAATACAGGAAAACACAGAGGAAACAGAGGAAACACAGCACAGCACGGCACATAAATAATACCGACAACAACACTGACACAATGGGCTTGCAGCACAAGACTCACGTTTCCACCTCCTGCCGAGTAGCCACGCCTGTCCAAGGACCCACACCTAGACTGAACATGGCTATAGTCCAGTTTAACACTGGGGATGAAAACCTGCAGGGTGGAGGTGAGGAATGAGGTGGGAAAACGCTTGGGCTTAAGTCTTTTAAACAGTTTGTATACTCCCACTGTTTAAATAGATGTCTGACTGTGTTTGGCGGTACAATTGGACTAGTAGTTTCCCTGTTGCCCAGGACAAACATCATTCAACTGATACGATCACTTTAAGCTCAGAGGAAAAGACAATTTGATCTGACTCATGGCGTGAGCTGTGACAGTCTGTGAGCCTTGGTTATGTACCAAAATGCAACAACTGATGAACCTTTAGAAGCTAAAAACACAATTGAAAGTTCTTTGATTTGAGGCCACTACTTTAGGGATTGAGGATGATGAACATGTGAGTGTGCTGTGACGTGTGCTGACTCTCTGTAGCTGCAAGGAGAAAAAGCAGGAGTGAGATGCAGACGAAGCAGAGTTGGAACAGTACTGAAACAACAAATAAATAGCTTTCATTTTTATACGACAGCACAGCAAAAGCAATGGGGGTTTACACCAGATAAAGAAGTGACAGTGCATACACTTCTTACACATTTTGTGAATTAGAAAAGATGAGGACAACGGAGACTTTCGGGTATGTGGCCTCTGAACTGTTTTCCTTTTCCTTCACCGCTTAATGAAACACAAGGAGTGCTTTCAAATATGTGGACATCTGTTCAAAGAATATGGAAGACAATCAGTCTCGGTTCAAAACACTGCTGGAACAATGCTTATGTGCCGATGGGCTCAAGACAACCAGAGGCAATAAAGAACATAGAAAGAATATCTCATTTGTGGGGGATCAGACGTCCTTTCTTATGCTATATTGAGAATTTCTTTAATATGCAACAGACATAGACAAAGAGGAAGTGTTTTCATTCAGTTCTCAATTAGCACAAGGTTTTCTGCTGTTACTTCCCTTCAAACATCGGGTATGCACAAGTGGTCTCATTAAACAGCTCCCGTGACCTATAAATGGACATCGAACCATAACTTTCCACCCACTGCCAGTAAAATGTTACACTATCAATAAATTTTTAATAGCTAAATATAACAGAGAATTTATTCCCCTTCTTTAAAAGAGGAATTATTTTTGTCTTTCTTCTTAATGCAACCTAAACACAAGGTAGCAAACTAAATGAATAATGAGAGCAGATTATTCATGCTTGTAACACCACAGAATATCCACAAGATATGCAAACCTCGTCTTGCCACAAAGCACCATCACTATAGCATAGCATGTGACCTATTATATCTCATGTGACCTAGAATTGTGGGATAAACTAAAGTGAGGAAACAAGCATTTTATGTACCCTCAGAAGGAAATAAATGGAGGGAAAAGGGGAAAAAATAGAAGAAGAGGATAGAAAGAAAAAGAGAACTCAACTAGTGGGAGATTTCTGGGGAAGGAAAAACACATTTAATCTATTGTCGACTCACTATTATTCGTATTATTCTACACGAAATGTAGGACTAGACCTAATCAACACAATAGTGCAGGATTAAATGTCAAACTAATCACAGATACATGACGGGGGTTTTTTGGGGTAAAGTGCTAAAGAAAAGTTAGGCTACAGTATTCATATGGATCCAACAGGACTGCATGTTCAAGTATACTTTAGCATTTTAGCTAAGGCTATAGTCAACTGAGTGGATCTTTCTCTTAACCATCAGGTCATTTTTGTGCTAGACAGTCGGCTAAATATTAGAAAAAAGTCAGAAGCATGCATCCTCCTTGCTATGTTGTTGTTGGTCATTCATAATGCCAGTAATATATAACCTATAATACAAGTGACATTTGTCACCCCTTGAACTATAGTTGAAAAGAGACAACTGTATCTAAAATTAAGAACCGAGAGCCAAACTACAGTGAAAAGGGGGGTAATATACAAACTAGCTCACTTTGATACTATTAACCTACCCATATACTGCACAACACAACAAGAAGCAACATGTTGTACACTACCTAAAGAGATATGAATCAAAATATTTATTGGGAATTGGACTAACTAGAATTATACAGGGAGTGCAGAATTATTAGGCAAGTTGTATTTTTGAGGAATAATTTTATTATTGAACAACAACCATGTTCTCAATGAACCCAAAAAAACTCATTAATATCAAAGCTGAATGTTTGTGGAAGTAGTTTTTAGTTTGTTTTTAGTTTTAGCTATTTTAGGGGGATATCTGTGTGTGCAGGTGACTATTACTGTGCATAATTATTAGGCAACTTAACAAAAAACAAATATATACCCATTTCAATTATTTATTTTTACCAGTGAAACCAATATAACATCTCCACATTCACAAATATACATTTCTGACATTCAAAAACAAAACAAAAACAAATCAGCAACCAATATAGCCACCTTTCTTTGCAAGGACACTCAAAAGCCTGCCATCCATGGATTCTGTCAGTGTTTTGATCTGTTCACCATCAACATTGCGTGCAGCAGCAACCACAGCCTCCCAGACACTGTTCAGAGAGGTGTACTGTTTTCCCTCCTTGTAAATCTCACATTTGATGATGGACCACAGGTTCTCAATGGGGTTCAGATCAGGTGAACAAGGTGGCCATGTCATTAGTTTTTCTTCTTTTATACCCTTTCTTGCCAGCCACGCTGTGGAGTACTTGGACGCGTGTGATGGAGCATTGTCCTGCATGAAAATCATGTTTTTCTTGAAGGATGCAGACTTCTTCCTGTACCACTGCTTGAAGATGGTGTCTTCCAGAAACTGGCAGTAGGACTGGGAGTTGAGCTTGACTCCATCCTCAACCCGAAAAGGCCCCACAAGCTCATCTTTGATGATACCAGCCCAAACCAGTACTCCACCTCCACCTTGCTGGCGTCTGAGTCGGACTGGAGCTCTCTGCCCTTTACCAATCCAGCCACGGGCTCATCCATCTGGCCCATCAAGACTCACTCTCATTTCATCAGTCCATAAAACCTTAGAAAAATCAGTCTTGAGATATTTCTTGGCCCAGTCTTGACGTTTCAGCTTGTGTGTCTTGTTCAGTGGTGGTCGTCTTTCAGCCTTTCTTACCTTGGCCATGTCTCTGAGTATTGCACACCTTGTGCTTTTGGGCACTCCAGTGATGTTGCAGCTCTGAAATATGGCCAAACTGGTGGCAAGTGGCATCTTGGCAGCTGCACGCTTGACTTTTCTCAGTTCATGGGCAGTTATTTTGCGCCTTGGTTTTTCCACACGCTTCTTGCGACCCTGTTGACTATTTTGAATGAAACGCTTGATTGTTCGATGATCACGCTTCAGAAGCTTTGCAATTTTGAGACTGCTGCATCCCTCTGCAAGATATCTCGCTATTTTTGACTTTTCTGAGCCTGTCAAGTCCTTCTTTTGACCCATTTTGTCAAAGGAAAGGACGTTGCCTAATAATTATGCACACCTGATATAGGGTGTTGATGTCATTAGATCACACCCCTTCTCATTACAGAGATGCACATCACCTAATATGCTTAATTGGTAGTAGGCTTTCGAGCCTATACAGCTTGGAGTAAGACAACATGCATGAAGAGGATGATGTGGACAAAATACTCATTTGCCTAATAATTCTGCACTCCCTGTATAAGGCATTCACCCATCCTCTTAATGAGGAAGGCAAAGCTTGAAGGGTACATACATTGGCTCCACGAGGAGAGTGCTTCAGATTATCCTTGGAGCTGCACTTTGACAGTGATGGGGTGAAGTCCTGCCTCTTGTTTAAAATATGAATCTATGGAAACATGCAGAGATATATGGACCTCTTAAATGGTAGATAGGAATGACTGTGTATTATCTTCGTATGCTTGATCGCACTGTCTAATACTCTAGGGACTACAGGATACTGATGATCAGCATACTGAAAAAGTGTCAGTGCACACATTTCTATTGTTCTGGAGCATGATTAATGCTTTAAAGAATGAGAAATCACAAGTTTGTGTTTTCTTTAACTGTTTTCTGTACCTCTTGCATTCATGTTGAAACAAATAGAGTTTTTCAATTTTCTTCCCATGAGTCATCAGTCTGCCAACCAGAGTATTTGTTTGACTTCTCTTTATGAAAAGTCTCAAGCCAACGCACATTTCTTCACATTTTCTTTCACTTTGAAGCCAGACTTTCTTGTAATGTTTAATGGTCCTGCGCAATAGTTCACCAGGCTTTCCAGAGATCTTTCATAGTTTTAATGAATAATTTCAGCATAAATAAGGCACCTCACGCAAGAGATGGACCCAGGTATTATCAACAAATAACAGAAAACTTTTCAAAGAATAAATACATAAATGAACTGATAAATAAATACATGAATTAAATTGTCTCTTTAGGCTCTTTGTTACTAGCAGGCTGTCACAAAAACACATCTCAGCATGGTGTGTAGTGTGTTCTTAAAAAGTTTGAGGAAACTGCACAAGAAGAAGACTATTTGAACACATGAACAGTATCGGAAAGTCAAAATTCCACCAAAGACCTGACACATGACCCGAGAGATTCATTTGATCTTTCAGTTGATCCATCTACTGTTTACTGATTACTCATCAGAATTGGTCTCAATGAAAGGTTTGTTGCCAAGATGCCATTCATAAGGAAGAACATGATGAACACGATGAACCTATTGGTTAAAATAGTCAGTAGGTACAACAGTGAGTTTCTATAGCCATCTGTAAAACTTCTTAGAGGCTCCATCTTTGTTTGAGGCTAAATTTTTTCTTATTTCTTATTTAGCTGGTTGTCGGTTCTTGTGTATTATGGACAGAAAAGTATCTTAGCATTTTGATCCACAATGCCATAGCATCTGGAAAGCATTTGATTGGCAATGGCTTCCTTATCCAAAATGAAAACGATCCCAAACACAATGCCAATGCAATAAAAGCATAACAAAATAGAAAAACACACAATGAAACCCAATCAATCAGGGATTGGCCTCCCCAGAGTCCAGACCTCAACTTTATTGAAGCAATGTAGGATCATCTTGACAGAGATTAGAGCAAAAGGCAGCCAACATCAAAAGAGGAGCTTTGACTGTTCTTCAAGAAGCCTGGAGAACTATTCCTGAACACTACTGAAAGAAAGGTTGCCTTAGAGTTTAGGCTGTGTTGAAGAATAAAGGTGGGCATACCAAATGTTGACTTAGAATTGTACAAACTCAGTTTTTGTTTTTTATACTATATGTTTGCACACATTTCAGTAAATCATTGTACATATTTCCCAAATGAGGGGTGGCTTAAGACTTTTCCTCAGTACTGTACAATTTCAACATGATGATTACTAAAATATTAAGAAAAAAAAAAGAAAAATACTGCCTTTTGATTTTTTGATGTGACTGGTTCGATCCTATGTAAAGCAGCTACGCAAACACGTTCTGCTGCTGCTCTGTGCGATGGACTTTCTTCAGCACTTTAAAATTCAATAATCAATCAAAAGACAAAAGGCAGTGGCCACGTAATAATTAATTGGCTCTAAAATAGTTTTTTGTATTGTTAATATTAATGGCTCATTTGAATTTAAATTTAATCAATCAAATTACCTTTTCAAGATATTAATGAGTAAAATTACACATAGTAAATGCTTTCTTTTTAATTATTCCACTGGGACAAAGGTTTCCAGACTTTTTATTCAAAGTGCTATAATTAAAAGTGATAAGGTATACCAGCAGGTCCTGCGTCCAGGTCACGCTGTGTACCGCAGACAGACACAGAGTAACAGAGATGAGGCGCAGCACTGACTTCCAGATCAAAGAGGCCCTGCGTTTGGCCTCTGTTGGCCCATCTGGGTCCTTCTGTTTCTATGAGGACAGTCATTAGACAGGTCAGTAGCTGAGTATAGGCTTGCTATATTGCTGTGGGCTGGGGGAGGCTCACTACAGGAGCTGCTTATAGTAACACTATTTGGATCTTTGAGGGTGCTGTGAATATTAAGGTGAGGAGTACACTTCCATCATGTCATGTGACTACTGTCTATAAATATTTGCAACAATATAAATGCTGTCACACTAGTTTGGCTTTTTAATTTTCATTAAGTTTAAAAAAAGAGGTAAAATTATGCGCTATCTATAATTTTGTACTACTTCAGTGGTACAATAGTGACACTAGAGGACCATTTCAACAATGAATGTTTATAACACTGTACTGCAATAAAGGCTCCAGTTAAACAAATACTTTAATCAATCATTTGTTTCATTCAAATGTCCTAAAGTTTTCTATTTGTATTTCCATTTTTCTCTTATAATTAACACTCAATGATATTCTCAAGTTATTTGCTTTTGTTAAAAGAACCTTGGAGACATTAACAGGAGCATTAATGCAAGTGTTAAAGATCATTATATATGATAATTCTTTGCCAAGCTTCTCACTATGTAGCAGCCAAGGCAGGTAAGCAGGTAAGAAAATAAATGGATGGATAGATTTGTAATTGTATAATTATAAATGCTTCTATTAATATGCATCAAGGTGTCTTTTAAATCTAAACTAAAATGTGAAGATTAATACAATTTGACCAATGTGTCAGTAGGCCCGACATATAGCCCGAAATTATAAAAAGTATCACTCTTTATAACTGCTGATAAATTAACATTTTAAAAAATAGAGATGAGACAGGAGAAATATCCTTTAACAATGTTATGGGTGTTGATGGTCCACCAGTGCGCACTCTGCAACTTCAAGATCTCAGCTGATCTGATCAGAGTCGAGCTGAGCGTTGAGTAATCCATGATTTGCTGTGATAATAAAACAATGACAAATAACTACACAAAACAAATGTTTTGTGTGGCTAAAAGAAATATTAAAGAACATATTTACATACAGTATATTAGCTTTTTAAATCACCAAATATCAGTACTGATATCAGTCATTATATTCAGTTTCATTTATGGGCATAAACATAGACCTCTGAACCTCAACAACTTATCAAACTACCACTGAAGACGAATAACGCACTGCATTAATCTATGCTGATTCCAAAAACAAAAGACTTTGTCTGAAGACAGCATGCTCATGTGTGAAACAAACACCTGTAATCAGAAGGAACAACTACACAATAAGGAGAATAATTCCCATTAAGGATCAGATATCTGTGCAAATTCAATAGATGCATTTGATAAATAGCCGCGTCTATCTAACAGGGAGATAACCCCCTAGTCAATGTATCTGCTATCTGTGTTACAGATAAGAAATACACAAAAGCATGACGTATTCAAAATCACACACAAGCAAACTAACACACAGTGGAGCAAAATCCACACTGAAATATTGGCCAAGCACTTCCACATCCACAGTGAGTGATGTGACTGTATAATTGAGTATTTACATTGCAAACACTGATGAAGCTAGTTATGAACACTTTGACAAAGCATAAACAGTAATGCTGTACACATGCTAACCCCCCCCCCAGAGAAGCTCAAGCGTGTTTCTCCTGCAGATGACAGGCTGGCATTTGGAACATGATCCCTCCCTATTTTATGGCTGACTGCACAGAGCAGCTCAGAGGCCTGCTAAGTCATAAAGATGCCAGCCAAACACTTAGATTCCTAATCAGGTCATCAGCAAAGGCTTGTAGGAACTGATGGCTACAGACACATTGCTTCCTGGTGCAGTGCTGCCTTTGTGTTTCAGACTCGAGACATTTGTCAAAATGTAAGAAATGTACCCCGAGACACTGTGCTAATGCAGATTCTGTGCAGCAACAGAAAACAAGATTTGTAATTCTGATTTTGCTGAACTGCTGTCTTTGCTTTAGAGAGCCAGGAGGAACGCTTACGGGACAATACTGCTCAGAGTTCAGACTCTCGCTCAGGTGTCATAGTCATGTCATTTTCTGTTTACTGAAATCTCTAGATGGAGAACTGCTTGGTGGTGAGAAATCACAGGTAAAAATAAAGCTGACATAACATAAGCTAGCATTTACTGCTTTAAAATTGTAAAAAATGTATATATACATATTTTGAAATCATTCTTTAGACCTTTATCTCAGTGTTTATCTTTGGGATAAACTCACAATCAATCACAACAATGTTAAAATGACTTTTTAACCTGCCATCAGGTGGCAGTCTATATTAGTCTATATTAAACTCAGAGAAAAAGAGCCTCGGTCTACTGTGTTGATGGCAACAGATATATCAAACTGCTTTCATCCATCAGACACAGAGCAACATTTACAGCTCTTGAAGACAAATTTTTCTGCAATCTGATTAACGCAAGCATACTTTTACTTTCACTGACAGCAGCAACTGATATCTGAACTAATGCGTCACATAGAGACAACAGAGGAAGACAGCCACAAAATCAGACTGGGAACTGAAAATATCTAGAAGTGGTAAAGAACTGCTAAGCTGCTGTAGGTCTTGATTCACCATATAAATAGTTTAGATGATAAATCATATGTCCAATAGGTTTATATATCATTAAAATCAACATTATAAGTTGAAGTACATTTTAGGATAGTCTATCAGGTAAAGGAAAAGTTTAACACGCTACACTTTACATTGTATACATTGTAAATTTAACCAATGGACACGTGTAATTACGTGTGATTTTCCTTTTTTCTTATACAAAACATCATTATGTAATATTTTGTACTCTTTTTTTTACGATGATGGATGGCAGCAGGCAAGGGAAACTAAAAGACTAAAGCAGGACTTTTAGCGAGGACCTAGAGACGGGAGGAAACTATGGGAAATAAGCATCTTAAAGCAGAAGAAAAAGACAGAAGATGTTAGACAAAACCTTATAATATTATTTATACGAGGAATGGTAAAGCAGACCTCATCACAGATCAGTGGTCTGTAAATATATTGTACAGATTTTTCTTGCAGATCCATATGAAACAGTTATTTGACTCAATTTTTTCCTCCTATTGAATGTTTTGTTGTTGCTTTATGGTTCAAAGGTCAAATCCTGAGTAAAATCTGCTAGGAGGCAAGCATTAAGTTTCTTTGCATGCTCAGTAAATCTACCTATATATACCTAATATACTTTTTATTTCTATTACATGTAACTTCCTGAAACAAAAATAAAATACATGGCAGCTTCTGTCTCTGAGATCAGTGCAGAAGGGAGAGGTAGGAAAAAAGGAAACTACAATAAGCAGTAAAACCAAATGTGAAGATGGAAGAAAATTAGCAAGCAGTTAAAAAAAGCTGCAGATTTCTGGACAAAGTAAAAGTGTTACCTGTCCTCCTTTAGGCTGATACTTGATATTCTCTGTGGAGCCAATCTTAGACTTGATATTCTTGAAGTCAGGGAGTGGCTGGTTGATAATACGGAGCTGCTTGGGTGTTGTTGCAGGTGACTTGGGTGGGGTACGGACCACAGCCACCTTCCTCTCCTGACAAATCAGACTGAGGGAGCGTGGGGTCCCGGGGGTCCTCGAAGATGATGAGTAACTGGGAGGAGTTCCTGGGGTGATGGCTGTTGAGCCAGGGGTGCGTGGGGTGGAGTGGCCACTGCGAGCTGAACGTGAGCGCACTGATTCTGTAACTGGTAAGATGACAAATACAGGTGATGGAGGTGGAGGTGAAGACAGGCTGCAATTCCTTTTATTCAAAATATTTTGAGTCCACAGCACAAAATTACAAAATGCTCTTAATTTATATCTAGAAATAGTAGAAATAGTCTGTAATTACCTGTCATGCTAGGAGCTCGCCCTGTCCTGTGTTCTGCCCTCATCTCAGTGCGAAATGCTGGAGAAAGGGAAAAATCAAAAGTTTTGGATTTAGTGATGGAGAATGAAGAAAAAGAGGAGTTTTAGTGCACGCTAATAGTCCAACATAACATTTTGGCTTTGTAATAAAAGTAAATTAAGTATTAATATAAAAAAACAAATGTTAAAGATGCCAGAAGACAGACAGAAATAGAGCGAGTATGCAAAAATCACTCATTAGCAGATGTCAGCTGGGACTTCTTAAAATAATCAAGCATAAGGCCTTATGAGTGTGCTTTTCACTTTCTAGAAATATTTTTCTAAAATTGATCAACAGTAGTAAAGACTGAATTAGTAGCATTTATCGCACACTGGAGGCTATCAAGAGTTTCGTTTTAGACAACCTAACGTAAACTAAATGCTGATACTTTGTACAGTTTAGGGGAACTGGACCCTACATGTGGGCCTGCGAGGAGCCGTAGAGCCAGAGCTAGTGATAGAGGTAGAGCTCTCTTCATGGTCATGGGGCCCACGGCGACTCATAAATGAGGTGTGGCGTGGCACTGAAGACCTCTTCTCTGGGCTCCGTGACCCACCATCCTGTTGGAAAGCATACAGGGAGCGCATTGTTAGGCCAGTCAGGCAGACTGAGGTTTATCTTTTTAATTCAATGTGAAACAACAGATATCGTTTGCAAGCAATATTACAAAATTAAAGCAAATAATATTCATGTTTGCATGAAAACATGTATGAAATTTCCAGGACTTGTGCAGGAACCCTGTCACTCTTCCATCCACCTACCTTAGCTATTTGTTTCTGTAATTCTGTGGAGCCCTGAGGCTCTGCTGAGGATGGACGAGGTCTATCTAGCGAGGCAGCCGCTCTGGATATGAAGGTGGGGATCTTTGTAAACGGTAAATGATGGGCATGGCACTGAGATGGTACAACAAAGAGGCGTGGTTGGTGAGGCGCATGAAAACAAAATAAAGAACACAGGATGACAAAAAGTGGTGAAAATACCACTGCTACAACATGCATCATGAATGCACATGATCTCATGAATCATGTGGAACAATTTACTATGTAATCTATTAAAGCAGCTCCTCTTGCACATTCATTTTAGTAAGAAACTGAAAACTCATGGGACATGAAAATATCAAACAAATAAACAAAACTTAAGAACGTGAGGGATACTCTTCATCATGCCCATGCAACAGCAACGGGCTACACTGCAGAGCATGGTATTAGAAGACACTTTCAGTATGCTGTGATGACATGACATTTAGGAAATATAGAAAGCATGTTCTTTTAGACACAATAACTGTCATTACCATGGCGGAGGAGTGAAATGGAGTCACGACCACAGGCACTGGAGAAATGTCACAGGTTGGTTCAACACCCACTCAGCAAAATAAACACTCCAAATGCGTCTGTCTTCACTACTTGTGCAAAAACCCATTAAAATATGCCAAGAAGAGGAAACATTTTACAAAATGTAACCACCATTAATAATTTTCTTCATGAAATATGAACAAAAAACTAATGCAACACCTGCCCGTGTTAGTGTGTAGATGGAAGGACAAAGCATTTGCGTTATCTGGATGTGATGTGTTATTGTGTTAATGTCTTTTGAGACTTTTTTTTTTTGAACTCCGCAAGTCACCCTAGGAAATAACATCATTTTAATGATTCTACTGATAATTGTTTTTTCAAAATTACCGAGATGCTTTTTGTTTCAGATCCTGCAGAAGTCAAGATGTGTATTAGCGGTTTCATATTAATAGCAAAAAAGCAAAAGTTTCAAATATGTTGCACCAAAAAAAGGTTCTGCCTGTTTCTAGTGTTCAGTATCCATTGAGTTTCTCTATGCCTATAATTTAATTGTTCATTCATGCTGACTGCCAGCAGAGTTTTCTTGGAATCTCTCTCAGTGTTTTTTGTGCCAGAGGTCGTGCCATTGTTAGGTTTGTTGAGTATACTTACTGATGCTCTGTCACGAGACTGTCTGGCAACGCTGAGAGGCTGACGACTGTCAGGTAGGACCTCTGAGGGACGGAGACAGACAGACAGAGAAGTTCAGGGAAACAAAAATACTTCAGAAGAATTTGTGCGTTAACCTTCGTACATTGAAGGAGAAGGAGTTAGGGCTCTCTAAATGCCCTACTTTGGAGGATTACCCCCATATTTATATCCTTGCAAGAATATGTTCCCATTACATAAAATGTAAAAATTACAGACATCCAACTTTGCATTCTTAAATGTGGCATGGTAAGCAATATGCCAAATTCAATGTTCTATAGGAGCTGGATGTTTCTCTCTTGACAGCTTTGTTCTGCAAAGATTTGGCAAGATATCACACAGAATGGGGGATTTTGTATTATGTAAGGCAACCTTGGAAAAAAAAAAATCGAATTGGGGCATTGCAGCAGTATACTGAGCTTTCCTCATCACTGACACAGAATTCAGTCCGTCAGGGGAAAATGGAGAGCAAACTGCCTCTGGGTCAGAGCAGCATTAGCAAACCTAGTAATAAGTTAAAGGGTGGCTGTCACTTAGCAAAGTCTGTCTACCATCCGGAAGGTCAGTGGTTCAATCTCTGGTACCTCTGGTCTTCATATTGACGTGTCCTTGGGCAAGATGCTGAGGCCCCCATATTCCCCCCGATGCATTGATCGTAGTGACAGTGTGCGTGTAATAGAAAATGCTTCAAGGCATAGACTATATTAAAGTAGCTTGTAGTAAAAAGTGCTTTCAGTACTCAGAGTGGAAAAGTGCTTTTAGCACCACGGAGAAGATACCACAAGTTGGAAATGGCTAAACTGGATATGTAATTTAAAAGACCATCGAGGTTGTGAAGGTCTATAGTTTCTTTACTGACAAGATTCATTATTGTGACAAGTCAGCTGGACACCAGCAGCTGACAGAGAACCTAGATACAAACTGCAAAAAAAGATTTTATGAAGGAAAGATGTATTCATAAAGAATAACATCTTTATGAATGTGTTAGGAATTAAAGTATTATTTAAGTTAACAATACTGTAGTTAAGGGAAGTGTGCTGTGCCTTCTTAGACACATGTATATATGAGCATAGGTGTAAGCACAAACAAATGCTTAAAACAGAGAACACAAGTGAGACAGTATTTGTTAGCTCGGAGAACGAACAAAAAACACAAAAAAAGCAAAAAATACACAAATGAATCCAAAGAAAATATTAATGAAAGTCAATCTTTATTATGATGAAACACAAAATAAATGCATTTGAAAACAAATGACTAACAAAACTAATAACATTAAACAACCAATAAAACAAAAATGAAGCGGAGGCGAGACAGGGAATGCTGTTGCGGTGATTGTCCTGCAGCAAGCACCAGCTGTGTGACAGACCAAGGCAACGTGTCACCTGTGGTTATTCTCCTGGGGCAGGAGTGGTGCTGGATAGGACGGGTCTGGCGGACTGCTGCTTTCCCCGCAGTCCTCTTGGACGGGGATTGAGTCCGAGTCTCCATTTTTTTGGCCAGGTCAGCCTTCTTTATCACTGCTGCATTATCGGAGAAAAGAGGACCAGTGACAACAGCAGAGGAGTGCAACCACAGACAGAGACAGTCGTGTTATAATACGGAAAACACCACAGAAAGCCTGTGTACGGTTCATGCATCCTGAATATTAGCTATCTATTCAATAAGAAAGCCTGCATACAAAACAGTCAGATACACAGAGTGCTGTGTTTGAGGAGCAGCTGACTTGAACATTATTTAACAATGATTATTGCTTCAGTTATTGACTTTATTTTACATACGACGAAAAATAAAATTACAATAACCTTTTTTCTTCTTGAGTTCCTCTTTGGGGATGTAGGCAGGTTCTTTGCGGGTAGGTTTGCGTTCTGGAGTCGAGATTCGTCCCTTAGGCCGCCCCCCCTTAGTCTTGGCTTTAACAGGCTTTTCCTGTTTCTCTGTCTTCCACTGTTGTGCCAGTTTGTTCTGGACCACAGCAGGTTTTTTGACCGGACTAGACATCTTGGGCAAAGGCTCAGTGTGCTCCGTTACCATACTCTTATCGTCATCTGCAGTGTGGAAAATAGGGCATGAGACTTTATTCAGTTTGTGTATTTGAAGCTGACAAGAGGGAATAAAAAGAAGAACCAAAAAAGGTGATCTCACCTTGAGTGTCAACCCAGGAGCTGTCCAGAATGGAGTCATCCATTGTGGTTTCATCTCTATCATAGCTTTCTGTTGGTCCTTCTGTTTCTATGGTCTGAGCCTCCCTCTCGGGGGAGTCGGGAATTTCAGGAACATCTCCCATTTCCTCTAAACTGGCAGCCTCTATGTCCGCTTCCTGAGCCAGCTCCACAGACTCTTCTTCCTCTTCTTCTTCTTCTTTCTGGGCAGCAATGCAAACTGCTTCAGACTCAGGTGGGGCAGAGAAACGAACGCTGTGGCCCGGCTCTTCGGCTTCATCAATGGTTTGGACCACAGTAATGAAATCATCTTCAACTGTCACCACAGACTCAATGGCAGCATGAGCCTCGGGTATTTCCTTCGTCACGTCGCCTTTGTCCTTCATCTTCTCAACCTCAGCAGGCTTTATTGCATCAGCTTCTTTTTGTCTTGCATCCACTTCAGGCTGGTCTGCAACTTTTGTGTTCATCTCTTCTTCCTTCTCACGCTCTTCCTTTTCTTTCAGCTGCCTTTCTATTGTTTCTTTCTCTTCCTTCTCTCTCAACTCCTTCTCTATTCTTTCTTTTTCCAGCCTTTCTTTCCTTTCTCTCTCCTCTTGTTCCATCTTTTCCCTCTCTTCTCTTTCTTTTCTCTCCCTTTCTTCCTTTTCCTTCTTTTCTCTCTCCTCTCTCTCTTGCTTTTCTTTCAACTCCTTTTCTTCTTTCTCTTTCTTTTCTTTCAATTCCCTCTCCTCTCTTTCTTTCTGCTCTTTTTCTTGTTTTTCTTTCAACTCTTGCTCCTCTTTCGCTTTCTTCTCTTTCTCTTGCTTTTCTTTCAACTCCCTCTCCTCTCTCTCACGCTGCTCTCTTTCTTGTTTTTCTTTCAACTCTCGCTCCTCTTTTTCTTTCTGCTCTCTCTCTTGCTTTTCTTTCAACTCCCTCTCTTCTTTCTCCAATTTCTCCCTCATCTCCTGCTCTTTCTGTTCTTTCTCCTTCCTTTCTGTTTCTTCCTTCAATATCCTCTCTGCCTCTTCTTTCTCTCTCCTTTTCTGCTCTTCCCTCTCTTCCATTTCTTGTTCTTTCTTTTCTGCCTCTTCCTTGATTTTCTTTTCTTCCTCCTCTTTAAGTTTCTTCTCGACTGCTTCTTTCTCTTGCTCTGCCTTCATTTTCTTTTCTGGATCTTCTCTCTCATCTTTGTTTATGCCTAACACAGGTGAAGCTGATCTTTTCGGGGAGCCATACATTTCTCTTTGTTTAAGTTTGGAGGGTGAGAGCACTGGGGAGAGCAGCTTGTCATCATCGATATTGCTCTCCACAGATGAGGCAGATGAAGTTTTAACAGGCCTGGCAATTCGGTCCTTGGCCACACCAGTCAGCTGGTACACATCTTCAGCATCCACTTCCTCATAGGCTTCCTGATGCACCAGCTTCACCTTCTCTCGAAGCTCCTGCAGCTCTCGCTCCTCCTCCAAACTGAGAGGCCTGTCCTCCATCTCCAGTTTCCGGATCTGCCTCTCATAGTCAGCAATCTCAGTTTCTGACGCTGAGCCTTCACCGCTGGCTTGCCGTTCAGTCTCGCTCACTGACCTCCCACCTTCCTCCAGTGTCACAGTGACAGTTGGTGTCACAAAAGGCTCACAGGGCTGAGCAAGTGGTGTCTCGCTTACAGAGGTAATCATCTGATCATCTTCTTTGTTCTTTTTATTTTCTTCAGCTGAATCTTTTCTCTCTTCTTCTTTCTGGTCTTTTTCTTCAGCTGCATCAGCAACTCCTGATGGCTGTGTCTTATCCTCCAAAGACACATCTCTGACTGCTAATTTTCTTGCCTGCTCAGCTACCTTTTCCTCCAGGACAGACGGGGTGAAGACTTGTGCAGAAGTGTCTGTAGGGCTGAACACATCTGCAGGGGACGGCATGGGCCCTGAATATTCACTAAAAACACAATAACCCATCTCTTCCAGCTGGCTGTCACTCTTTCTAGCTCCAGGACTCTGTTCCCCTGAAATTAGGCTAGCCAGTGGGTCATAATTTAAGGCAGAAGAATCAGATTGAATCGACTTCCTCCGAATGATTTCTGGGTCACTGTTTTCTGATTGCAGTCCCGAACGGTTACCAGCAAGGTCAAGCATTTCGGGCAAGTCTTGTGCCATTACTGTGCCATTTTTATATGTATTCTTGGGAGGCTCAGGGGATTCTGGAGATTCCGGTTCAGGACTAGGTTTTGGAGGCTGCTCTGTGATCCTTGGAGGAGATGAGGAGTCTGAAGTAATGGAAGCTGCCGTCTCAAGTATGAGTGGAGGGAAAGATGGTGGCTTATCTGCAGATGGTGTGGTAACTGGAAGGTAGTCTGCTGAGTCATCTAAGCTTCCACTGGTATATGACATGATATCTGTGGCCAGTGGGGAGAAGTTTCTTTGTCTACCTTGGCCACTTTGATCCATTGCTCCTATGGTGATGTTAAGTGAGTAACTCCTCTGCTCTAAGGCAAGTTTACCTGGGGAAAGCCTGCAGTCATTACTCCTGTCAGGAACTGTAAATACCCTAGTGTCTTCTGTTGTACTTTTTTTAGCTTCAGGTTTATCTTGAGCTTCAGCAAGTGTGCTGTAGCTGATCTCAGGAGAACTGGTATCATCAGTACTCTGCTTTTCACCAGCTCTACTCAGTTCGTAATAACCCTCACCTTTACTGTGAGGACCTTCACTAACCTCCATGGCTGATGTTTCAAAATAGGCTGACATCCCAGATCTGTCTTTTGTGTCACTTGTTGAGTCTCCTCCTTGAACTTTGGCTCCCACTGATGTGAAATCAGCAGGAGAGCTGATGCTGCTGAACTCTACCAGCTCCACTGATGGCTGCTTCTCTGACACTGTAATCGGCTCACCATATGTAGGCTGAAGTGTGAGCGATCTGACGGGTTCCTTGGCTTGACTTTGAACATCTGGGGGTACAAAGGATGGCATATCCATGGTGGGACTCTCTGGTACAACTCGTTCACCAGCAAAGAACCCTTGGATCTGGGGCTCATAAAACTCCTCTGGGCGTTTCTCTGATCCAATGCTGTCAGGGCTCATGGATCCACTGTCCTGCTTGTCTGTCTCCATCTTCAAAGCTGAAAGGATATCTGTAAGTTGGCTGTTCGATCATTACAGAAATGCATTGTTTTAGCATGCTGTGAATGAGATATCTATTAAGCCAGGGTCTGGAAAAGCTATGACAAAAACAGGCAAAGCTCTCCTCAGAAACTTACAGCACAATGGTACGGCCATCAATGAAGAAGTACGGCGAGATTACGCGGTCCACCAAGTCACAGATGGATGATAAAATGGGATGGTGGCGTGACGGAAACCAGCATGAGGCAACTGTGATGTTGCTTTATGGGAAACAAGCAATAACAGATGGGAGAAATATCCATGCTGACCTTCAAAACCATCAGATACCAAGTGAAATAACATTTCTGTCATTCAGTAAAATGAAGTGTTTAGTCAGTTTGTCAAGTTTAAAGCTTTTAATATTTAAATAGTTTTCACTATTGTGAAAAATCTAGGGTTTAAATGTTCAGATGTCAGTTTATTAGCACAATCATGGAAGAACTTTACTGGTAAATGACAGATAAATGCTATATGCTGTCACCAGCTAAAGGTGACAAAAACAACCCAAAAAAAGAGAAATAATTAGGAATTAAGCTGATACAGAAATGCATTTGATGAGATGGTTTTACCAACAACTGCACCACACTGAACATGAGACAGCCAACACAAAATCCCCTGCAAACTCTGTACTCAGATTCATGATACCAATGATTTATGCACGTGTTGCAGGAATGAATCATGGCTACAAAACTGCGCACAGCACTGGCATACCAGCACTAGGCAATGTATAAACACAATGAAAAATCTGGAAGCTTATAGCAGGTGGAAAAAATAAAACCAGCAACCGTCACGATTAGCATCACTTCACTTCATCATACCACTACGAAAACGGCCGGCCCCGAAAACCACAGCAAGTAAAAGAAAATATAAGCAAAAATACACAATAAAACCAGGTTAAGTTAAAACAATGTGGCTTTTTTTCACCAACAAGCCTGTGTTGCCTTGCAGCCGCAGCAGAGCGCAGGGAGGATTACTTGCCATTCCACTTGAATTATAATGCTTATAAGTTATACATTTCCTTTGTACACATCTTGCGTTCTTATACAGTGGGCAATGCAGGAACATGCAGGCAGGGAGAGCAGAGGGCAGGACACACCTGTCTCCGGGCTCTCCTCACCCTCTGCTTCCTCCTCCTCTCTGTCCATAGAGCTCTCTGCAGTAGCACTAGCTGCCTCAGCCGGCTCCAGGTCTAGATCCTGGGCCTCGTCTATGGCCTCTGCCTGCTCTAAGGGCTCAGCTTGGGGGCTGTCCAGCTCGGGCTCTTCCCCACTCCACTGCTGCTCATCAAGAGCTGCCTCGGACTCTGCTGCCTCTGCACTCTCCTCCTCATCTTCCACCTCCTCCTCGTATTCAGCTGTAAGAGCCTCCATGGTCTCTTCTTCCCGAGAACAGGGTGAAAGGGGGACACATTAAGACTACAGGCAACACAGACTTGGGTTATGTGCGAACACAACTTATGACGGGACACTTTCAGCTCTAGGGAAAGATGGCCTAAAATATTTATTTGTTCACACATATATGTACATTACACATACAGTACAGACTGCTGTTATTTATGCATTTTTTGTTTTCTTTTTATCATATTAGAAGAATATGTTTTTTCCCCCCAAATATCTGTCTTTTTAAAATATTTTTTCCAGTCCATAAGCAAATCCTTAACAGATACTGACCTTTGATCTTTTACGACTAAGGTCAGTTGTTTAGTGGTAAAGATAACAGGAAACAACACTTCATGGCTTTACACTGCATGGACAGGATACTATATATGCAAGTAAATGAAGGAACATTGTATTCATTTGAGTGAAAGGAGAGTTAGCTGCAGATCCACCGTGACAATGTCGCATCTTTCTAAGGATTTGCAGCTGATCGTACAAAGTGGTTGCTAATAGTCATTAAATATGATCATTTACATTAGTTTACACTAACTAGAAGTTAATAAATGTCTTCAGTATTACACAAATGTTAAGTTCAGCTGAGATCTGTGATTCCAAACAACGACAGTAAAATATGTCCTGTAAGATAACTTCTGAATCCCTAAGCTATGGGAGTCAAGAGTTCTGGCTTTTCATTTCATTTTAATTTAATATCTCTGGAGAAAGAACTTTCTTTCCTGCACTCTTTTGAGCAAGAAAAAAAAAATCAGCAGCATCAGGAAAGTTTAATAACTGAGACAAGTTGAATCGGTTCGAGATGGGCTCTTGGTTTCTCTATATTACTTTTTTTGTATATTACTGGATAGGGATTTGGATTCTGCCATTAGATTTCCAAAGATTTATTATGCTATTTTTACAGCACCTTCACAGCATTACAGTCATACTAGACTTTACACTTATTTTGTGCTGAATGACTGACAAACTTGTTAAAAAATGCCAAAAAAAACATGAAAAATCAGCTGATTATTTTTAGATTGGTTTGCTTTTTTAAAAGGTTATTTATTATGCTTACTGATGACCCCGAATAACAAGAACAAATGAATGGAATGATTTTTTTTATAACAGAGTTGATAATGGGTGTTTATTAAAAAGGCAGAAGGGCCTCATAAGACTGCATGTGCATGACGTCCACATTTCTGAACCACAAATGTGGGTGAATATGTCTGAGCTGAAAGTCTTCCTTGTTGCCACAGTGAGAGTGTAAAGGTAGGTACGGATGAGTGTAGAGGGTCTGACATAGCACAGTATGGTTTAGGGGATGAGAAGTAGTCTGGAGAAAAGAACCAAAATACATCTCTGGGTCTCCAAGACATCTATGAAAGGCTTATGGTCATGTTCCACAAGTCGGACTTGCACGATGGTCTGACTGATGAGCGAATGGCAATAAAACACTGTTATTTATATAACTACTTTGAACCGTCACTACTATGTGTTAGAGTTAACAGCATGGCAAACACGGATAGCAATGGGCTTGGGTAAAAGAAATTTAAAACAGAAGAGAAATATGGCTGTTAAATTAATATGCTGTTTTGATTGAATAACCAACACAAGGACACACAAACGCACACAAAGACAGACGAAGAGACGAGCTGACGGACGGAGAGACGGAAAGACGAAAGGAGAGAGGAATGGGGGAAGGGAGTCAAATCACAAGAGAAGAGAGGAAAGAAAGAGAAAGGAGATGGAGGGAGGGGGGATGGCAAAGAGGAACCATGCGTGGTTCACCTTCAATCTGTCTAAAGGCCACGGCTTGCCCTGTGGGGCGAGAGCCCGAGTGCGTCCACTCTGGGCTGAACAATGGGTGCTCATAGTACTCCTCTTCGGAGTGGTAGGGGTCGTCCTCGGGCACGGAAACTGAGATGGAGGGGGCGAGGAACTTGCACCTCTCACGAGAATTTTGGAAGCGGCGGAGAGGGCCCGCCTCCTCCTCATCCCCTACATCTACAAACAAGACAGACACAAGGAGAAGAACTGCAGGGAAATCTGGACACGCAGACTGAAAGAGAGAGTGAAAAGGATGGAGAAAAAAAGATAAAGGAAAAGGGAGAAGAAAGCAAAAAACTGGAAAAAAAACCACCAAAGAATGGCCATCTTAAAAGTGACTTAACATGCAATTAAAGATTTTTTTTCTATAAGGAGCTTTGGTCCAAACTTTTTCCATTTGGTCTTGACTTTATTATTTCATCAGCCAGTTCAACTGAACAGCAGTCACTTTGCACATGTAACTTTTTGAGACTGGTCAAACGGCAGAATTAAACTTTATAGATATGACCAGGAAAAAAATATATTCTGCATTTATTGTATCGTTATTGATTTAGCTACTACTGATACTAGACTGAACAGAACTGAAAGCAGAACAAATATGGGCCCAGCTATGGTCCTTTAACTTTTATGAAATGCTAAGTAACCAGCAAGTTCAAAACAATTTTTGCCTGACTATTTAAGATGGACATTTTTTGCAGTGAAAAGAGAGATAAAGCTTGAAGAGAAACCGACAAAAGAAACAGAAAGAGTCAGCAGAGAGGGGAATGCCAAAGAAGAAGAAGAGAAAACTTGTTTGAGAGCAAGAGAGACGTAACACACAGAGGACAATGACAAACAGACAGTGACAAGCAACTCAAGATAACAAAGCTTTGGGGGCCAGCCATTCTTTGAGAGCAACAAAACGGGCATATTGTATCATTTGTGAAAGATATCTGCTTCACATACGAATGATTCAACCAAAAATAAAATACATACAACATTAAAAATAAACAGCTACAACAGTTATAGCACTAATACAGCAGAAGTCGCTAACAAACCTGTAATGTTTTGTGGGGGTTTTAAAAGCCACAGTGAGAACAAACCTCAACACTAATACAAACTACTCAGTCCTGTAAAACACTCCACCTACAGTAAGGAACCTACATCCCAACAGCTTTACAGCTGTTTGTCATGAGCACACAACACATAACAACACATGTCACAAGGCTTTGCAGCTCCTAACCTTATTTCTTTTAGTTTTAGTTTTATAGCCCAGTCACTGCTTAAAAAATCCGATCAAACATAAATAATCAAACTTTATCACAGCTCTAACTGGGATGTTCAAAATCACAGGATAAATCTACACTGTGTGATTCAGAAAATGTAAATTAAATATAAAGTATTTTATGTGTGCAAACGGCATTCATCATCTTCCAGTCTCAAGAGGCAAGCTATACTAAATTATGTAACTAGATTGCATTTCTACATTGGGAGGGGCTTTTTTAATACCCAATTTATTGGCTTTTCTACACCTTGCTGCAGCTTTCTTAGTCCTTAAATGTATAATTTGTATAAACAGAGCTAGATCTCTGTCACCTATAGCCACAGCCAAAGACACAGGGTACAATGACCAAAAAACGCAACACAATGATTAGACAGGCAAAACTGAAGACATAACTCAAGTAAAATCACAAACAACAAGAAATCAGAGGGTTACCTAAATTGGCTGTCATATTAGTGTGTAGAAGACAGTGAAATGAAGAGGTTAGAAAAGGAAATGGATGGAAAGGATGACAAAAAGAGTGCACTTAGTAGAGGTGGAGTGTTCATGCATGTTAATGCGTCTTTGTCAGGATAAATGGGGATCATAATGAAGATATTCATTTTATCTGTTTCAGGCATACAATGATGACACATATGCAGTATTCCAAAAGAAATGGATGACAGGAAAAAAGGAGAAGATGTTTCTGCTTATAGCAGCTTAAGTAGATTTTCTGAACGTTTATCAACGTGTGGTTCATGCCCTTTAGGCAGGGCGTGTCCGGAGAGGTGGGGCACTTCCAGTGCAAGCATACACCAAGACCCAAGTCTTGGTGGTCATAAAGCATCAGAAGCCACAGTCAAAAGAAGAAGTCTCTCTCTTTAAGAGACATACCGAGTATGTATTTATATTCTTGGCCTACCTTGTTCTAGAGGTCCAAAGTGCTCTGCAGCAGGTGAGGGGGGAGGCGAGGGAGGCAAATTGGTGGTGTCTTCAACTAGAAAGTGTGACAGAGATAAAAGACTGAAGTTATTAAAAAAAATAAATCACATATTATAAAGGATACTTTCCACTAGCAGAAAACACTTCTTGCAAGGTAACATGCCAAGCATATATATGTATAGCAAGGTATTGCAAGGCTGAAAACTGCTAATTTCCATTTTCACATGCATTTTTACAAGCAAAAAAAAAAAAAAAAAAAAAAAAAAAAAAAGAGTAAAACATGGAGTACAGGTGCAGAATCCTGTAAAAAAGTGCTGTGAATAAGCAATAGCTTTGTATTTTTCTGTTTAAATAGCAGAAAAAGAAAGGCACTGCTAAATATGAACTCTGGCCATCCAATCGGTACCACATCTGGCAGCCAAACAGGATTGCTGTCCAACCATTGCTTAAATCATCAGTTAATACCAGTGAGTGCATATTCCCTGTTATTTTTAGTTTCAGTGTCAGTTGCTCACAGTTTTCACTGCAGCAGTAATTAGAAACAATTTAGTCTTTTTTTTTTAAATCACAGTTATAAACTGCACAGATCATATATCCTTTCTGTACATATACACAGGCACATTACACTATGCTTATGCACATTTTACTCCTGTTATGGGTATTATATATGTGGCTGTTCCCTGCTTGATTCTGTTGCCAAAGACGGGGGTCAGACAGTAAGAAACAGGCTAGGCAATGTGGGAGTTGAAAGTGACTAATTAAAGGATGGAGGTATGAGCTACTCTTGTTACTACAGGTACACTGTTCCATGTAAATGTTTGACAACCAGAAGCCTGGTTTTCAAGTGTGCAGGTTATGAGACTAATTAAACAAAATATACAACTGGTCTACTGTTTAGAAAGAACTACTAGAGTTACTGAGGGAAAATACAGACATTTCTGTGTCTCCAACATATTCTCTTTTGCTGCAACATGTTTTTAACGTTCTTCAATTAGCGAGTCTTTTCAGGTTAGTAACAGTCTGCTATATTGCTCCACTGTTCACTTATTAAAAAAAAACAGGTATAACAATAGGACTAAAGATTAATAATTTCAGCTGTCTAGCAGATGGATTAGGTGCTCCGACTCCTGAAATGCTGCTTTTAGGGATCTGGAGACATGTCCTCTGTACCCAGGGCCAGGTCCCATGTGAACAGGGGCCTGCATATTATAGTTTTCCAATTGCTACTGCTCTCTAGCACCATTAAAGAACATATGTGCATTTTTATAGCTCACCTGATGGCAGTCTTTGAGTCTCCTGCTCTCCCTTCAGTACTGCCACTGCCTCTGCTGTCACTTCCTGTACAATCCGGGCTGACACTTGCTCTACCCAGACACAGACATACAAGGTCAATGCAATATTATTAAACATGTTTCAACCAGACTAATTCTCTGTCCATTTTGCTTTACAGTAGCTCTTTCATGTCACTCAAAATGTGAGACGAAAGGCAGCATGAGGGGGCTGAGATTGTCTTCATAACACCATGTCTGCTAGTGAAGACTGCAAGTGTCACCATGGGAACACAACATCCCATGCAGACATAAAGTATGAAAAAATACCTGTAATACTTTCTCTATTTTCATCACGACAAAGGAAATTTTACATTTCAATAACACACAGTAACATTTATAAAAATACTGCCAAACCTAAAAGTAACATAAAGAATAAAGAATGCAACAGCTTTTTACATAGAAATACAAGAATGATACCGCAATGTGTAATACTGTCAGTTATTTACTATTGTTTTTGATTTTTTTTAATGAATGATCAAATGTGAGCTGAATCCAGTTCCGTCGGCGCAGACTTTTTTGTAATTTAACTATCAATCTGAATTCATTTCATTATCCAGGAAAGAGTGCTGTCTCAAGATGCAGTTCAAAGATGGACCCAACTGCAGGCCAGCACAAAAAAAGTGAGCTTTATTTCTAAGCTGGTAAAACAGTCCAGAATGAAAGCAAATACGGAACTGATTAAACCAAGAATATAAAAAACCTGACAAAAAGCAGGAACAGGAAGAGAATGACAAAGAGAGAGGTACACAGAGGACTAACTGGGAATAGGAAACAGAACTTAATCAACACAATAAACAGACAGAAAGTGAAACAGCGGACATGAGAGGAAAATGAGCCACAAGAATAAAAGATAAATGAACAAACTGGCAGCAGGAGGACTGAAAGGAGATAGGGAAACACTGAGGGAGCTAAACACAGGTAACAAACTCAAACTAGGAACTAAAGCTGAATGAAAAGCAACAGTAGAGCAAACCATTATCCTAAACAGTATTCAGATCCCATAACAATGCACTCCAACACTAAAAATTAACTAGACCTGGAAGGATAAAGATACTGGAAATACAATAAAATCACAACAGGAAACTAACAATAATCAAAAACTTTGAACATTAGAACACCAATGAAACCAAACAGTAAATATTTAATTTAAAAAAACAATCCAAAAGCTCCAAAAATGTGGCCAAACCCAAGGAGAGTTTGTCATGGCCAGGTGCTGAAGCACAAGGCAGTTTGGTACTGTTTGGTATTTATATATCAGAAAGCCCAGCAACAATTTTGCTTTAGGGTCCATTAGCAAAATTAGTTCCTGATAATATAATGTCAGATTGGGTTTATTGCAAATTTAGATAAACTCTCTGCAATTCTTTTTTTTTCTTTTTACCAGCTATACAGTAAAGTAAGAAATAAAAACAATGTTAGATGGTAATACTAGTGTTAGCATTTAGCAAGAAGCTGTCAACACAATATGCCCGTCTAACACTTGTAGGCAGTAGGTGTTAAATAACTACAGTATAACAGGAAAAGCCAGCGTGCACACAGTTTTCAATTGTAACAAAGGGAGTAAGTCTGTGACAGTTATGTACTCATGCGCTAATATAGTGTTATCCTAAATCAGGACACACACAAAAGGGCACCATACGAAACTGGTCAAGCAGTCTGCATTCAAGCTTTCACCAGTCTGCCTGCATGCATGTACGAATCAGAGAGGACGGCAGAGTTTTAAACAAAACCATCATTTCTATAGTAACAGCAGTTATGTATGGCTGGATGGCATTGTGATGTTTTTTTACTGTTGCCGTTTAAGAACCTTTTTCTTTCCAGCATCACCCACACATCAACACACACAAGCTGGCAGGGACACACACACGCACACACGCGCAATAACCCACATACATTCACTTCTTCCGGGAACACTTAACACAGCCCACTCACCAACTCGAAGCCACCATTTCCCATTTTCAATAGCAAAGTGCAATAAATGTGTACCACCTTTTTCACTGCTTCCAGGCAAAATCCTTTCATCTGATACTAAAAAGTAGAAGAGAGGCGTCCTCGTCAAACCTGCTCAATGGTTGTAACATCAAATAACAGCCCCTAAAGCTAAAAACGGGCATTAAAAGAAAAGCCTGTACATTTTTGTGAATGGTTTAGAACCACACTGCCTTTGTGTCATTTTTTTTTTTCCCACATTAACAATTGCAAAGATGATTTTAACACTGAGAATGACATATTTTATTCAAACTAATGGGAAGTAGCTTAATTGCACAATTGCAAGATTCAAATGAAAACTAAAAAATATGGAAATGTCAACTTGACTACTAGAGCAGTATGGAATTTATGTGTAAAAAACAACAACCACTTTTTGGGAAATTGTGAATTTTGTGTGCGTGCGTGTGTGCGTGCGTGCGTGCGTGCGTGCGTGTGTGTGTGTGTGTGTGACAAACAAATCTAGACAAATGCACAATGACAAAGCATTAGCAATGCAAAAAAACCCAACCTTGTCACATCCATAAAGCCAGCTGGCACTGATGAAAACTAGCCTTGTATGGCTGTCTCAGCATTCTCTGATGAAGTGATGTCAAATGACAGCCTGTCTGTCACTGGCTGTGACAGCAGAATCTATCTTACTACACCACTAAACAAAAGTAACACGATACGTATAAACAGACCTGCTCTCACTGTAAAAGAAAAGCATGCATTACCTGTATGACAGGCGACCGAACCTCTGAATGCTCCCTCTTTGAGCAGAGACTGTGACTGGAAGCCCCAAAGTCGACGCAAGGCACAAACAGTGCACCACACAGAGGCACACACACACACACACACACACACACACGCACGCACGCGCACACACACGCACGCACACACACACACACACACACACACACACACACACAGAGCAGGACTGATGTTTGGCATGATACCAGCAGGCACCCAAAATGTGTAAAGCAAGTGGTTGTCATAGCAACAGACCAGTGGGCCATTGACTTGGGTCCATACGTAATTCAGATGCGAGCATCCTGTCATTCGGTTTCAACCTCCATGTCTAAAGCTACCAATCAAAAGAAACGATGACTTATTTCCTTTTTTTTGACACATGATGCAAGTCTGAGCAATTTCTATTTTTAAATCATCTGATGAAGTAAAATAAATGTTAATTGTTTTCATTTTCTCAATGAAATCGCAGTGGAACAAATTGTTTTGTTTGTAGCTATAAAGAACAGATATTTGAACAATTTCTTTCAAAACAAAGGTTAAATTAAACCCCTGTTTTCATAGTGGTGATTACCTTAAAGTATGTAATATAGTTAAGTAAGCCAGGAGTGACAGCTAACAGCTAACTGTCACGGACCCGGCTCTGGAGGACTCGGGGGTCCGTGAGCAGGATGGACCGTTATTATCATTATTATTGTTATTAGTATTATTATTATTGTTTTTATTATTATTATTAGTGTTGTTGTTGTTATTTGGGGATGTGTGTCTTTCTGCACTGTGCTGTGTTGTTCTGTGTTCCACTCATTATATGTAGAGGCAGGGTGTGGGTGTGTGGGTGTGTACAAGTGTGGGTGGAGGATGGAGAACAGCCACATGCGGGCCTGATGGGTGTGGCCCGGCAGGAGGACTGGCCACACCTGAAGTTCCTACCACACACCTGTTGGTGATCAGGGCTCGTCGGGGGAGCTACTTAGGAGAGTGTTGGAGCTCCCACCAGTGCGGGTTCATTGAGTTATCCTACCAGGAGAAAGAGTGGTCCAGAAAGGCTGCACGCACGGGGTGTGCGGAAACACAAGAGCGGGGAGCACGAGCACAGACGTCGGAGGGAAGCACACACACGGGATTCAAGGGAGCAACGGGGAGTTATTGTGTTTACAGCTTCTCACTGTAAATAAAAAGCACTGTTTGCATCGCAGAGTCTGCGTTTTGGGTCCTCATTCCCCATATCCCCACGGTCTGCCTGCCAGAACACAAGCAAGCTCAGTTTGTAGCTACGTAATCGGAGACAAAAACCTTCACAAAATATATTATCCTCGGCAATTAGACCAATTAGTAGGGCTGGGCGATATATCGAGTTTTTTTAAAAATATCGATATATTTTCATACGAGATATAAGATGTGACAATATCGTTTATATCGATATAGTCTATGTTACGTTATAATTATACTTGTGGAGCCGCAGGTTTGCCTCTCTTTCGTCCACTTTTGTCTCTACACAACGTTACTCTGCCTCGCCTCTCCTTCACTGAACACAACTCCGCCTCCCCCATAGCTTCACCTGACAATGACAAGGCAATGACAAGATGAAAGCGGAAAATCTCCGTTAGCGAATTACCGCGGATGGCCCCGTGCGTGGGGCTGGACGGTGTCAACGTGTTAGCGAGCTAACCGCGCTAACGAGCTAACCGCGCTAACGACATGCAGCCCGGAGGGGCTGCACGGCCTAAAATCCTTTCATTTTCTCAAAACTCGACAGTGCGCCTTATGTATGAATTCTGGTTGTGCTTACTGACCACGAACCGATTTTATGTGGTACACAGCGCTCAGCAATCTGTCAAAAAATTTTTAATATGACTTTGCTAAGCTACGGAGCTGCACGGCTTGATGTCGGAGGATTATGGCTACCGGGGAGGAGCCTCGCGGAGTGATACGTACTGTGTGTGTATAAGGACCACAAATGGCACCTGTTCAGAGACGTGGTGCAGCTGTGAAATCTGTCTCTTTGTTATTATGCTCAGCGTCTATTAGTTTACATTTTGACTGCACAATTGTGAGCTTTTTGTTATGCACAAAAACAACATTTTCTTTTATTTATGGACCATGATTATTTAATATCCACAGACGCAAGATGGCGGTGCGCACAGACGCAGCGGCCCGGAGCTCCTACACTTTTGCACTTTTGGTGGTACTGTGTATTATTTCACACAGTCTGGGGTTACTTCAATACAACAGAGATGATCTACTACAACTAAGCCGTGGAGATCTTCAACTAACATCCGATTATCTCATCCCCCCGGAGATCGTTAAGCAACCCCCGGGGCTACCCGCAACAGCAAGCCGCAGGAGGAGACGTTGCGAGCGGAGGCAGAAGAGAGGCAAGCGGGGAGGCCTGTGGGCACGGCTAAAGACTAGTCCGTTTAAACCACCACTCCCGATCATATTCCTCTCCAACGCCCGTTCAATCCGT
Organism: Mchenga conophoros; assembly: GCF_057382185.1. Taxonomy (NCBI): domain Eukaryota; kingdom Metazoa; phylum Chordata; class Actinopteri; order Cichliformes; family Cichlidae; genus Mchenga; species Mchenga conophoros. Next base: position 27,224,538 of record NC_140541.1, read on the forward strand.
TACAAACTGGATGAAATACGACTGCAGATCGCCACTCGACGGACTTTTAATAACTGTTCGTGCATGATTTTCACTGAAACCTGGCTGGACAGCGCCATTCCCGATGCGGCTATCGATCTAGCAGGCCGCACCGCCTATCGAGCCGACAGGTCTGCGGACTCGGGTAAGAAGACTGGCGGGGGGCTGTGCATCTATATTAACAACCTTTGGTGCACGAACGTCACGGTAACGGAAAAACTGTGCAGTACAGAGGTAGAACTGTTGGTGTTAAAGTGCCGTCCATTCTATCTCCCTCGGGAATTTTCTGCCGTTTACATCTGCGCTGTTTACATTCCACCAGATGCTAATGCTAAGCTAGCGTTAGCACAATTGAGCAGCAGCATCAATAACAGCCTGGTAGCACACCCGGACAGTGTCTTTATTGCGGCTGGGGATTTTAACCACGCGGACCTGAAATCTGTACTTCACAATTTCCACCGTAATGTGAAGTGTGCTACCAGAGGAGATAGAACGTTGGACCAGGTGTACACCAACATGGCGAATGCGTACAGAGCCCAGGCTTATCCCCACCTGGGTCTGTCAGACCATCTCTCCCTTCTGCTACACCCAATATACACACAAAAGATCAAGAGCACTGGGATTACAACCAAAACCGTGAGAACATGGCCGCAGGACGCTATTCCGATGCTTCAGGACTGTTTCCACTGCACAGACTGGGATGTATTCAAGGTGCAGGACACTGACAATCGTGTCGCATTGGACAGTTACACCTCCACTGTCTTGGACTACATCTGTTTCTGTGTGGACAATGTAACAACTTGGAAACGATTCCGTGTGTTCCCTAATAATCCACCCTGGATGACACACGGAGTTCAACAACTTATTCGAACAAGGAACAACGCTTTCAAATCCGGGGACCAGGAGGCATACAGTGCTGCCAGGGCCAACCTGAGAAGAGGCATCAAGACTGCCAAGCAGCAGCACAGGAGGCGTATCGAGGCCAGGTTTGAGAACAACACAAACCCAAGGCAGGTCTGGGAGGGCATCAGGGCTATCACGGACTACAAAAGAAGAACACCATCACCCTCAGCCGACAGTTCTACTCTGGCTGAGGATCTAAATCTCTTTTATGCCCGTTTTGACAGGGAGAACACCGACCCTGTCCTGTCCCCTCTCCCCTGGGCCGGGTGCTAAAAGACTGTGCTGCGGACCTGGCGGACGTCTTCACCTCTATATATAACACCTCGTTGTCCTGTTCACTGGTACCATCCTGTTTCAAAGCAGCAACCATCGTTCCCATCCCAAAACAGTCAAATGTCACATGTCTGAACGATTTCAGACCTGTGGCACTCACCCCCATTCCCGCCAAATGCCTGGAGAGACTGGTCATTAAACACATCAGAGCTGCTTTTCCACCATCCCTGGACTCGCACCAGTTTGCATACAGGGAGAACCGGTCAACCGAGGATGCGATCGCCACAGTGCTGCACACATTACTGAAGCACTTGGAACACAGGAACACCTATGCACGGCTCCTCTTTGTAGACTACAGCTCGGCTTTTAATACCATCCGGCCATACAAACTCCGTCCCAAACTCCACCAACTGGGACTTAACTCCTCTCTGTGCAACTGGATTGTGGACTTCCTCACTAACCGTAGACAGAGTGTCAGAGTGGGTAAGAACACCTCTTCCACCCTTGTGGTCAACACCGGTGCCCCTCAGGGGTGTGTTCTGAGCCCTCTGCTATACACTCTCTTCACCCATGACTGTATTTCCTCCTGCGCGTCCAATCTCATTGTTAAGTTTGCAGATGACACTACAGTGCTCGGACTTATATCCAACAATGATGAGACAAACTATAGGACAGAGGTGCAACAACTAGAGTCATGGTGCCACGACAATAACTTGGTCTTAAAAACCAAAAAGACCAAGGAGATCATTGTAGATTTCCGGAAGAGGGGCCATAACAACCATCTGCCTCTCTTCATTGGCAGTGAGGCGGTGGAGAGGGTGAGCAGTTTTAAATTCTTGGGGGTAACTGTGACCGAGGACCTGTCCTGGGGCAACCATATCACCTCAGTTGTACGGAAGGCCCAACAGCGCCTCTACTACCTGAGGAGACTGCGGAGCGCACACATTCCCAGATCTCTGATGTTGAACTTCTACAACTGTGCCATCAGCAGCGTTCTGACGTATGGATTTCTAGTGTGGTTCCCCAGCTGCACCAAGGCCGATCAGCAAGCACTCCAGCGGGTGGTGAAAGAAGCTGGCAGAATTATTGGAACAAGTCTGCCAGAGATCAGTAATATCTTCCCCACTCGCTGTCTGAGGAGGGTGCACAGTATCCTGCGGGACCAACATCACCCTGCGCGCCACCTTTTCCATCTGCTGCCCTCAGGGAGAAGGTACAGGTCTATACAGGCCAGAACATCCAGACTGGCCAACAGCCTGTATCCACAGGCTGTGAGGCTCCTGAACTCTCTGCCCCCCTCTCACGGACAATAACCATATCCAACTTCTTAATAGCAATGAACTGGTCTGCATTGGTGCATCATATCTTTATTCTCTTCCCCCTCCTGCCCCCCCCCCCCTCTTTCTTAAATAGATAACTATCATATCTGATATCATATCTCACAGTACAATAATATTGAATGGGTTGCATTGTTGTATTTTGTCATGTTTCTCAGGTCTTTGTCTGAATTTCTACGAACATTATTGCTAAGGATTGTCTTATTGCATTGGAGTCACACTGGGTTAAATATGTACACTTGGGTTTTAAGGGGTATTTATTATTTTCTTCTTTTTTTTTGGGGTTGTATGGAAGCCCCAAACGCAATTTCATTGTTCTTGACAATGACAATAAATAAATAAATACTAAATACTAAATAATAAATGCTGATAATTTATTTTTGAGTAATTTCTTCATGTACATCTACGCTGTATGTAAATAAAAGTGCCCGTGTGACATCTGGGACACAGTGTGACTAAGAACTCTCTTTTTGTTCTTAACTTATGGCTTTAAAAAAAAAAAAAAAAAAAAAAAATCGAGATATATATCTTATATCGCCATCCAGCTAAAAAATATCGAGATATGAATTTTGGGTCATATCGCCCAGCCCTACCAATTAGATTTTGCTTTCTTAACCCAACACATACAGATCAGACATACACATGTAGTGGAAATAGGGCAGGGCAATATGGCCAAAAATATTTATGATATATATTTGAAAATTTGCGATAACGATATAACTGACGATATAATTGACACGAGACAAAATTCTCCTCAACTTTATTGGTGCAAAAAAAAAAAAAAAAACCCCATCAATGTATTTTCACTTAAACAAGCAGCTGTTTTTTATGTGCATTAAAGCTATATAAAAATTTAACAGTGCAAATGCAAATTCCTTGCTGACAGTTTAACCAAAAGGCATTTCCAGCATAAAATGGCCGACATATCCTTAGCATAAAGAGGTTATACACACACTATGCAGTAATATTATGTTGAAGCACAGTATGTATCACTCCGCAAGGCTCCTGACTACGGTACTCGTAATGCTCTGACAATCCATCAAGTGATGCGGCTTCGCAGCTTAGCAAAGTCGTACTAAAACATTTTTTGACAGATTTTTGAGAGCCGTGTACCACATAAAATTGTTTCGGTAATAACTGTAATAACGATGGCCGCCTTGCATGCTCTACCAAAAAATGTGTATCTGATGGACGGAAGCAAAACCAGTTCTGCACCACTGAAGTTTCACCGCTTTCGCCCTTCTCATTCTGCGTCGCCGCCATGCTTTTTCTGCCATGTGATAACAAAGGCACTGCGCATGCACGTTTTACCCATATTCTATCGCGATATTTCATTTTCTTATCATTGCCTAACATTATACAGGTATTACCATGAACGGTATGATATGGCCCAGCCCAAAGTGGAAATATTTAAAAAAAAATAATCTCCTCTCTGATGCTGCCAAACATACTGATTTAGGCTGTTGCTATGGATGGACATTAACAACAGAAAATCTTGTCCAGGATTCTTGACACTATGCCCAGTTATTCACATCAACGATATAAATGACACAGACATCAGCCAAAGCAATAGCCCTAGCATAACACCAAGGCTTCCTTGATTTATGTAAGCCAAGCACCCCCTGTAATGAGCTCAACAACGCTTTGTATTCTTTCTGTTTCTATTAAGTCTGACTCTTTCTCTCTCTTCATCTCTTTCTCTTGACCGCTTGTAGAATGGCCGACTGGCTTTTTTAACTTTGTTTCAAAGAAAGTCAAGAGGGCAATTTCATGCTTCGGTAGTTCTTGTTGTGTCTGAAGAGCTTTTCACAGCGAGAGAAGGCTCACCAAGTGCCAGTATCAGCCCTTCTGCCACCTTTCCTACCCCACTTATCCCCCAGACTGCTCTGTTCTGTGGCAATGCTAATGTCTGCTGACAAGATGCTCTGCAGATAAACACAGCTTTGGTTACACAGCTGGGGAGAGAATGTCATATTTAAACAGAATGCACTGTGTTAAAAGTATTGATATACTCTTAATTATCATTGTTATAGACCAGCATCTATGAAAGCTGGTATAGAAGAGGAATTCTACTTGATATTTTCCGTTTTCACAAATTGACTTAGTCCATTTGTAACTACAGGCTACCATTATGTAAGAATAATGGTAGCCATTACTATTCCACTGATAATAGAGCTATTTGTTGGTCATCATATTTTAGAGACATCCTCACATTAATCTTATGACCTTGATGGATCATTCATTCACTCAAATAACAGGATATCCCATCAGATTATTCCCTCTGAATTAGGGCTGCCACGATTTGTCGACTAGTCACGATTACGTTGACTATCAAAATCGTCGACGACAAATTTAATAGTCGACACGTCGTTTGAAGGTTTGTAAGATCACAAAACACGCAGGAATTAAGTAGCAGGATTTAAGAGTGTAATAACGGACTGAAACAGAAGATGGCAGCACTGCATGTACAAGGATGCCAGCTGCCGTTAAACCCCGAAGAAGAAGAAGAAGAAGAAGAGAAGCCGCTGTGTCCCAGAATTCATAGCGCGGCCCAGCTTAGTTTCCAACAATGGCGGTAGCTAGTTAGTTTTAATATTACTCTTATTATTCTTTCTGGGTCACAAAATAAACGTTTTACATATTTTCAGGCGAGAATGTAGCTGTGTAAACCTCAAATATCGGCTCAGTTTATCAGGACACCACATATTTTCAAAAGCGCTCCGACGTTTTCGGAGACGTCTGTTACCCACTAGCTTGATAGCTAGCCGGGGGCTAGGTCACTAGCGTTGTGAGAACACCGGACTCCCGGCAAATTGTTTTCAAACCCACCGCCGTCTTTCGCTACTCAGGTTAAATATATATGAGTCACTTAGATAAATTAAAAATGTTGTTGTTTGCCTTTTTTTTTTAGTATTTTATTTGTTCCTGAGTAAATCGGTTTGGCTGAGATTAAAGTTATAGTTTTTACACAGCTGAATAAACGTCAAGCAGACAGCTGATTATCAGAAGTGTGAGATGCTGGAGAATTTACTCCGGTGTCCTGTTATATTTTAGATAGCAAGGAGTTTATTAAACTTCACCGAAACAATCTGCAAATTTCATTAAAATTTAATAAACTATCATCTTGTCTTTATTTTTAGTTAGCACCTTAAAAGCTTAAAGCTGTAAGCTAATGATAGTTATATAAGAGCAGATGCTGCTGGTGCAATAAGCTGTAGTTTTACGTCCAGTGGATGATGATCTGATTAGTCGACTAATCGCATAAATAATCGGTGACTAGTCGACTATCAAAATAATCGTTTGTGGCAGCCCTACTCTGAATCCTGCATGTGACTGGATCAGATTTGCACGGGTCTGTCAAGCTGACACATTATAATCCTTAAACTCCTGTGAGATACATTTAATCTCAGTGACAGATGAAAACTGCACACACTGGAAGTATACAAGTCATAAAGACAAAAAATAATCAGATCTGGAAAGGGTCACTGACAATTTCATTTCCATCACAGTAGGTATTTGATTCGCATATTTTCCGAAAATCTGGAAATTCTCTCGTGACACTGCAGGGAGCAAAACATTTTATTCACAGGCATTAACATGTTAATTTTGAAAACTATATTTAATATATTCAAAGGACATTGGTAAAAATGTGAACTGACTTAAGGGATTAATTAAGCACAGGATGTCAAACTGGAACGAAAGTACACTTTTGTAATTACAACTGATGATACGGTCCATTGCATGCTCCGCAGAATAACATTATTAGCTATAAAAACAGTGTATTAATATAACAACTATTCCGTTTTAGTGTTTGTACTTGAGCTTGCACAGAAAAAAAAGCAGTTGACCTGTACAGGCAAGTGCCCATGCATTATGTTTACTGAACAACTTGCTCACCTATTTATGGACAAAGTAAGCATATCAAAGATGGGCACTGAAGACATAAAAACGGCCACTCAAAAACACCGTTATCAGAGCAAAAATTAGTAACTGCTAGGTCGCAGTAATGGGGAGATGGGAGGTTAATTGGGGTCTTGTCATTGCATGCTTTTTGGTCTTGTCAGTGGTAAGCTACAGTTGAAAAGAACAAAGGCCTGGCAAACTAAATTGTAGGGGAGCAGTTGCCATGGTTACACCATTGGTACGTTACTGGTCTTGTCTCCAGGGTGTAAGTGAGGTTGGCGATTGGAGGGGGTGGGGGGGGGGACAGATTTTATGTGTTAATTATAGCATTGTTAATAACAGTATGTGTCTGCAGTGAGGACTTAGAAAGCTTAGAGTGGAGACAGAACGCAAACACACACAAACACATCGCTATCCAGCATACAAACCCAAGAATACTGTAAAGATACAAATACACATATACCAATGTGCAAACACAAACATACCAATGTGCCCAGTCATACAAACCGACATTTCACACACGCACTGGAGTAAAAAACCAAAATGAAACACACTCTTCAGACTCTATATAAAGCTGCTGATCGGACTCACCACGACTGACACCACCTACAGTACTTCTACAGAAATGTGTTTCTGATGAACCTTTGTGCCAAATACTTTCTTCAACAAAGAATACAATCTCTGAAATAAATTTAGCTGTTTCACATGCGGATCCCAACCAGATAATACAACACACAGTGTTGCAGACCTCACTTCGTCTTCATGAGTATGCTTACATCCACACAGGGAGAAAAAAGGTTTTCCTATTATCGTGTTTATTACTCTCACTGGGTGCCAGCTGTGCTCTCAGTTTTAATGATTTAACTGAGCATTTACATCACAAAGCACAGCACAACACATTTACCTATTTGTACCGACGTGCTGTTGTCAAATGCAATTCTGCCCCTTCCCTAGACAAGAATCTTTAGGGTCTCTACTTTATTAACCACATTTGTAAACAAAACAATGCATTTGTATTGATTTAGAGCACAATAACATACAGACATCACTATATGTAGTGAGAACTGGCTGTCTTCAGACAGCCTGTTTTAAAATTGTAAAACTTTAATATGCTGACCTTCCATCATTTGTTCTAAGGAACATTTTGCAGGCTGTTACGCATTTTTCTATCTACTATTAGCTCAATAGACACAGCCATCATTTATCCTGCCTGTAGAAAATGAAACCTTTCAATTAATACAAGCAGATGCCTTTAACAAAAGGTAAAATTACATTACCTGCAGTTATAGCGTGAGCTCCAGTTAGTTCACCGTTGAAGCCGTTCTCCCTGGCAGAATAGGGGGCTGTGGCCACATGGGTCCCACCAGGCTGGCAGGTCCTGTAGGCTGAGGAGGAGTAGCCATTGGCTCCATGGGTGCCACCAGGCTCCTGCCCCGCTGATGGGTCCCACTGAGGGGTACCGTCTTCTGGCTGTCGACTGTCTGCCATGCTGATGCTAGCTAGCAGCCGAAGAGGTTTAGCAAGGGTTGGGGTCTCTCCTTCTGGGATACAGACAGGAAGAGAAGGAAGAGGGAGGAGCAAAGATGAGGAATGGTCAGAACGCAGCATGTCTCTGTTATTAACTGCAATTTTAGCATGGCAGCATTAAGGAAAATGAAGAGTGTAGGGACCAGAGGAGGCTCTAGGACATGTTACATCAGTCACATTTGCAAATCTCTTTTTTGTATGTTATGATCACTGCTGCAGCTCAACTCAACAGTTTTGAAAGTGCAGCTGTGAGTTTGTGTGTAGGTGGTTATGTGAAATACTGTCCTTGGATGCTGTCTGGCATATGACAACCACTGGATGAAACCCTATTGATTTGTGTGTTTGTGTGTAATGACTCATGCAGCCAGCGGCTCAGACAGAAAACACAACTGGCTGAAAATGAACAGAGAAGACCTTGGATTTTCGGTGAGTCGTGCTGGGCTGCAGGGTTTAGAGGTGGGTTCTGATCAATCTGACAAGATTCAGCCCAACATCTAACAAATAGTTTGAATCAGCTTCACTACAACATACTGGCTTCTATTATGTGAAAATCCAATGGCAAATGTTCCAGAAACAAAAAGTGTGTCATCTTTCCAATACTTTTAATGGAAGCATGATAGCTGATCAGCATGGTGTGAACATTTTAGGACTTATCTAAACGTTAAGTGCTAATACCATGTTACGTAGGGCTATGATTCAGTATTTACATGTCTTTTTCATGTTAAAATAACCAACATTGCTTTGTTATTGAATGCATTTATGTTTAAACTCCTAAATATTATGACCAGTGCCTTTTAAAATTCAATGACTAACATAGAAATATCTCATAGTGAGTGGATAACATTGATCAGATCAGGAAAGAGAAGGATCAAGTAGAAGCGACAGGCTGAAACTATTGATCAGTTCTTATTATCACCTAAAGCCGGGACAGTCAGAGACAAGGAGTGAAAGTCAAGGATTTAACTACCTGGCCAGGAGAGATAAATGGGCTCAAAGTAGTACAAAATCATTACACTGAGCTGTTATTATTACTATTTTTATTTGGTATATACAGTTTTTTTATGCTCAGTTGAGGTTATTTACATCTCACAATAGTGGAACAAGTACACTGAGTTGAATCTGAGCTTGAAGGACAAAGAGAGAGGTAAACAAAGGGCTCAGTGAGAAGAAAGAAAATTGTGAAATACTCTGAAAGGGAATTGGTGATCTTTGCAGAAGGGCTGTTGATGGTAGCATTTACAGGGCAGCCTGTGCAGTTGTGCATAAGGGTGTGTGTGAAGAAGCAATTTGTCATTTAGCTCTGCGGTCCTCAGAGAGCCAGAGAGTGAAGTGAAGTCAGCTCGAGAAAACGGGAGTCAATAACTACAGCCGAAGACCAAGGTACTGCTACAGTGAGCACTAGGTACTACATTCACAGTACATTAAATACTACTACTCACTGTCAACCAAACAGGAGAACAGAATAGAGTGGAACAGAATATAATAAATGGAAAACAGAAGAGTGATTCCCATACAAAGGATGTATGAAAAGACTTAAAATACAACATGTCCATATTTTTTGTTAAGATGGATAATAAACACTAAGGCTGGGCTATATCATACCGTTCACGGTAATACCGGTGTAATTTTGGGCAACGATAGGAAAATGAAATATTGCGATAGAATATGGGTAAAACGCGCATGCGCAGTACCTATGTTTACATACACACATGGTGGCGACGCAGAATGAGAAGAGCGAAAGCGGATCGTTAAATGAAACACATGAACCAGAATTGGTTTGTAAAAATGCTGCAACGTCAGTGGTGTGGAACTGGTTTAGCTTTCGTCCGTCAGATACACAACAAAGCACTATTTTTGGTAGAGCATGCTAGCGGGCCGTCGTTATTACCGTGTTATTTGGAAAATACGGCACACTTAAAATCAATCCTTTGATTTTTCTGAAAATCGACAGTGCCCCTTATAATCCAATGGGCCTTATGTATGAATTCTGGTTGTGTTTACTGACCTCGAAATGATTTTATGTACACGGCGCTCGAAAATCTGTCAAATGTTTTAGTACGACTTTGCTAAACAACGAAGCCGCACCGCTTGATGGATTGTCGGAGCATTACGGCTATCGTAAGCAGGAGCCTCGCGGAGTGATACGTACTGTGCTTCAACATAATATTACCATATTGTGTGTGTTTAACCTCTTTTTAAGTTTTGTGGATATTATACATGGTTATGCTGAGGATATGTCGGCCAATTTCCACTGGAAATGCCTTTTGGTTAAACTGTCAGCAAGGAATTTGCATTTGCACTGTTAAATTTTTATATAGCTTTAATGCACATAAAAAACAGCTGCTTGTTTAAGTGAAAATACATTGATGGGGTTTTTTGCACTAATGAAGTTGAGGAGTTGTAAAGTATTTTGTCTCGTGTCAATTATATCGTCAGTTATATAGTTATCGCACTTTTTCAAACGTATATCGTGATAAATATTTTTGGTCATATCGCCCTGCTCTAATAAACACAAATGTCATTGCAAATAATGTAAATATTTGCATAACATAAATAATCAATGCTTAACAAATTTATTAGCCAATTTAAAAGGTTTATTCCTCAGCTGCTACATTATTGCTAACATACTCAAAAGAACTTTTCTGTATCTGTAATGATTAATCCACCAGTATTAATAAGGTCTTTAACTGAATTTATTGTTCTAATCCGTGGTTTTACAAAACGTACGAAACATAAATGCACATAATTATTTTTTAAAGAATAAATAACAATATAGATTTAACGTTTAGGATTTTGACAGGTTTTGGAAATATTTGTAGTTTCTTCTTTTTATGACTGGTGATCTAATACATTTGTAAAGCACTGCATACTGTTACAAATAATGTATGTGTCATTTAGGCTTAATAACTGCTTATTAATAAAAACTATGCTTATGTCCAAAGCTGCCTTTGTCACAGTCTTGGGTCTTGGACACAGGGTTTTGAGTTGTTGGCCTGTTGAGTTCTGTTCCTATTACTTTTGTGTCTAGTAATGCTGTATTAATTTATCCACTTCCATGCTACTGACTGTCCCATTTTGGGGGTATACTGTGGTCCAGGTTTACTCTTAGGTACTAGGTACTCTTTAGTATTTATGGAGGCTGTTATCTGAGTCTAGCCCCTTGCACATTATACTTTCCCTTGGGTTCCCCTCGTCAAGTTTCTCTGTTTATTAATCCTTGTTTTACTCTGTCAATTTCTGTCTTGTGCCTCAGTTTGAGTTATTTCCCTGCTTGTGTTTACCTGTGCCTGCATCCACTTCCCCTAATTATCTTGTGTGCATTTATACTCCTGCCCTTCTTTTGGTCTTTGTCAGATTGTCTGTTTGTCACTGTGTGCGCTCAGCCTGCAGTTTATTTTATGGACTAATACAGGGGTACGGTGGTAACAGCAACTGGCTTTAGCCTCTTGGGATCATGCACATCTCTGCGATGCAATAGCTAGTAAGGTATTTAAGTTTGTACCAAAGAGGTGTGTTGCCACCAGCATAGCTACACTATTTTATGATTGGAAATCTTAACATTTGGTTACAAATTTATAACATTCAGTGGTGTTGATCAAGGGATAGTTGAGATGAACTGTTAGCACTGTGTGAATATCCTCTTGAAAACTGAGGAACTAAGAATCTTCCCATTGAACTTTTTTTTGTGATTTCCTACTTTTTTTTGAGCTAAAAGAGCACACCCAAACACATGAGATATCAATGGAAAGCCCAGGATGTCCTCTATTTGCAAATCAGGACTTAGTGGGGTAGCTTAAACAGGTCAAAAGATATAGACCAAAAACAAATGTCCATTACAGAGGACACACATGAGCAGGCTGGTTCTCAGGAGGACCACAAATAATGTTGAGAAGGAATACTATAGACAGAGCACAGAGGTGGTTATAATAAAGAGAACCAAAGAATATTCTGGAAAAGAAGAGAATATAGGATTGCTGTAAAGCCTTTGCAGCCTAAATGGATCAGTCAGGAGTCAATGGAGCTTTGCATGAGTCACCTCTGAAGGAAACACCAGTGTGAATGAAACCACGACAAAGAACACCTCACCACCAACTGCTTTACATAAATGCTCTCTCTGTCTCGGTCCAAAAGCCACAGTATATTTAGGACAGCACCTTTACTGTCACTCTCTCTTCTGTTGCTTGTTCACTCACTGTGTCCCCGTACAAGACTCCATTACAATATTAAAAGAGTCATAAAATTCAGAAATGAGACTGCTGTCCTCATGCCATGTCTACATACTGTCTGTTTGATGATGAAGGTCACATTCAGCTCAGTGGCAATTTTCCAGATACAACTGACTGGTGGCCAGGCGCATGGTGTCAGTGGTGGTTCACAAGAGAACAAGGGACATTTGCCCTGCCTTCTTTGGAGGTCTGTTGAGCTGTTGATGATGATGGTAGCAATAAGTGTGCTCTGCATACTTTTGCACAATGCATGCTGTATAAATAAAACAGCACCACCTTCTGGGTTAAACTCCAAATAAAACAAATGGGGAAATTATAAAATATTACCACACCTAATGTGAAACTCCATCTTTCTTCTTAATTTCAGTGTCTCACTAATTCTAGTTAACACCATTTGTATTCACTCAATATTATAAAACAAAACAAAATACTGGTTGGAGGTTTAGCAGGTATTAAGAAGATAAGATCAAACGGAATGCATAAAAAAATTACATTACAAAAAATACTAATTAATGCTATGCTCAGTTAAAATACCAACTCTGGTATGATTGTGATATGATAGAGTTAGACGCTGGGTGTCTTAGTAGACAGTAGGTCTGTTGCACTTGGCAAAAAGCCTGTGGCACTTTGCCAGTGGGCTGGTTGTTCCTGATAGGCACTCTCTCTGCCCTGGAGAAGAATGGAGTTAAATAGTGAACAGACAAGCAGAGCAGGGCAATGCTGCAAGTGGATAGTTAGGATGGTAGCTTGCAGCACTTTCATGTTACTATATAGTATTTTGTAGCCTGTTAGGCAAAAACAGTTTATGGTTTCAAGAGTCTATAAAATAACCCAAACACTACATCCATTAATTAATTTATAGTACATTTTTCCTATTTCTGTGTTATAAACGTTGCCTTAGTTCTTTGTTGTAATATTAATACTCAAACAAGCATTGGTCGACATTTTTTTAAACATTAGAAAAGATCTTTTTGTAGACAAACAAAAATGAACTTGGCTTTTCTGTCATTACACTGTAACATTTAAGACAATTTTCACAAGCATTCAGAGTGATCCTTATATAAAAGGTTGAAGGTGACAGCCACATTTGAAATCATGTTCTGATGTATTTGTAAACAGAAACCTCACACCATCATAAATGCAGATTTTTATTTTTTTCAGTACTGCATCGTTTGTTAGGATGCCTGGGTCGTTGACCCAGGGTTTTGAGTTTATCATATTATTCATCCTTTCTAGTCTTTGGTTTCTTTGTTAGAGTTCTATCTTATGGTTTATGTCTCTGTGTCTGCCCTGGTCCCACATCTCTGTTCCCTCTGTTGTAGTGCCTGCCTGCGAGTCTGTGTCTGTAAGTTCAGTCTGTGTTATGTTTCCTGTTTTACTTTGAAAGTCCTTGTCTCATGTAAATGCGTCTGGCTATGCTTCCTTTGTCTCGTTAGGCCTGATTTGCCCCAGCTGTGTTTCCCTCCTGTTAACCATTCCCTGATTGCTCCCTCTGTGTATTTAAGCCCTGTGTTTCAGTTTGTTCGTGTCGCGATCTACTGTTTACTATGCTGTGTGTTCTGTCTGTTTGCCTGAGTTTGTTTTTTGGAGTCTCAGTTTTGTTACCTTTTTTGAGTTCAGCATTAAAGCTGTTTTGAGTTCACGTCTGTCTCCGGAGTCTGCACTTTGGGTCCTTTTCCTGCCTGCACACAGCCGTTCCATAACATCGTTTTGCTTATCCTATAGAAAGTAATTTTTTACTTCAGATCACCTGCGAGATGTGTTGTCACCTAGGTGCCAGCTATAAACTAAGTGAGCATATATATCACAGCAGTGTTAATATTTTAAAGGAAAACACTAGCAACAAGGATATTCAGACAGAAATCAAAACAAAACCATCAAAGTGGTCGTTATGTAATCTGTAAACATGCACAATGTGTATATCTAGGGGTGTTCAAATTATCGCGTTAATTGCGATTAATTAATTACAATGCTATTTAGCGCGTTATGTTTTTTAATCTCGTTAATCTAATTTTTAATCTCTTGACGTCATTGATTTTGTATGAGAGTTGCTATGTTATAAAATCCGTTTTTATGTGCTGGGCTCCTTGTGCTTGACTTGTTGGGGGTGGAGTCACGTCGTGAGGTCAAGGTGAGAAGTGGTGATTAGCTTACAGTGTGGATATGGAGGCGCATCTGAGAGTTGTTGGCCCAATGAACGGGAAATTTGTATTTCATAAACGCCCCGACGGCACCATTGACAAAGGTAAAGTGGTCTGCCTAGAGTGTAAGAAGGAGTTTGCTTACCACCGAAGCAGCTCAAGTTTGGCCTATCACCTCAACGCAAAGCACCCAGCCGCGAGTGCAGCAACAGCTAGCAGTGAAGACGTTAGCAATATAGCAAGCCAGAGCAAAGCTTTTCGCCAAACAAAACTAGAGAATACCCCTCGTATGAGCAAGTCTGCGACCGACAGGCTGACTAATGTTATTGCCAAGTGGATAGCGATGAACTGTAGGCCGATAAATATAGTAGAGGACGAAGGATTGACAGAGGTGTTGCAAATTGCGTCCAATGACCCGTCATACAAGCCGCCGTGCAGGACTACAGTAACGACCAAAATCAGCAAAATGTACGACGGCGAAAAGAAAAACAAACTTGAGATTTTGGCGGAGGATTCTCCCAACTGTGTTGCTATAACCGGAGATCACTGGACCTCAGCTGGCAACCACAGCTATTTTGGGGTGACTGGACACTTTATTGATAGTGAGTGGAACCTCAACTCATTTGCACTGACCGTCATGAGAACAGAAACCAGGCACTTTGCTGATAAATGCGCCGAACAGTTCCTCAAGGTAGCAAATGACTGGGGTATTGAAAACAAGATATCCACCATTGGCACAGACAGCGCAGCAAACATGCTGGCTGCTATGAGAGCACTTCCATATGAGCACATCGCCTGCAATGCTCACATTCTCCAGAGGACCATCACGGTATGTCTCGATAGCAGTGGTTTTGTCGGTGTACTGGCAAAGTGCCGCAAGATTGTTGGTCATTTTAAACAAAGCCCTGCGAGTACCACAGAACTTAACCAACAACAAGTAGCACTCGGAAAGAAGAGCGATCAACTTATACAGGATGTACCCACCAGGTGGAACTCGACTCTCGCAATGGTCTCACGCCTCCTATGTAACCGAGAGGCTGTCCAGGCTACGTTGGACCAACAGAACCACAGGTTGGTCTTGCCAACCGAAGCTGAGTGGGCGAAACTGCAGAGGCTGGAGCTCCTGCTTGAACCATGCAAGTAAGTTCAAATAAACACCTTCCCATTTTAATTATATAAACTACTGTTACATGTGTAAAATCAAAATTAATGAACATAACAAGGAACTTTTAAGGACAATTAAATTGGAAATCAGTTACACTTTGATTTAAATGAATCCAGCTAGGTTTATTTAGCAAACCTCTCCACCTCTGCAGGTATGTGACAGAGCTGCTGGGTGGTGAGGCCTACGTCTCTTGCTCTGTAGTGCTGCCTGCTTTTCGCCATCTGTACCGTGTCATGGACATTACTGATGATGATCCTGCCTACGTGGTGAAGTTCAAGAATGCCTTCCAGAAGGATCTGGCAGCACGACGAGCTAATGGCAACGAGATATGGTTCGAGGTGGCCACAGCATTGGATCCACGGTTTAAGGATTTGAAATGTCTTCCAAGAGAAAAGAGGGAACAGGTAGGACAATAAGGTTAAGCTGGACTAATGAGTCCAATTCATTATCAAATCAAACTTTTATTTATTATATGGAACACAAAGTTCTTTACAAGATTAAATAAAATTAAAAAAAAGCACTTAGTTTTAATCACAATCATTCATTCATTCATTCATTCATTCATTCATTCATTCATTCAGGTGTGGACCATTCTGGAGAATATGCTCCAGGCAGCAGAGCCCAGAAGAGCAGATAGTCTCCAGCCCTCCACAGAGGATGATGGACCAGCTCAGAAGAAGAGGAGGAGCGAACTCCTTCTGGGGTCTGACTCTGACTCAGAAGATGGAATTGAGTCTGGAGAGCTGCAGCGCTACAGAGCAGAACCCAGCATCAGTATTGATGACTGTCCCCTGCAGTGGTGGTATGCTCACTCAGGAGTCTATGAAAAGCTGTCAGTCCTAGCACAAAAGTACCTGGCCTCCCCAGCTACCTCTGTACCCTGCGAGAGACTCTTTAGCCTTGCAGGCCACATAGTGCAAAAGAAAAGGGCAGCCTTGCTTCCAGAAAATGTTACCAGGCTGGTGTGTCTTAGCGACTGGCTGAGGAAGAAGAAATGAGACACATGTGGTCAGCATAGCTGCTGTGTCATTTGTAGCCTACTAGAATAGATTGCTTGATGTTCAGCACTTTTTTTTGTGATGGAAGAATACTTTGATGTGCTAACTTGCAGCACTGCAATGTCAGTTTTATTTTTCATTATCTGAAGCAGAGGAATTTCAGTGCTGTATTGCTCAGAAAAGAGCAACTCTGATGTGCTAACTTGCAGCACTTAATTTATTTGATTTTATTTGTATTTATTTTTCCACTTATTTTACAAAAGAATACAACAGTATGTAAATGGTTGCATCTGTTTAACGTTTGTTAAACAATAAATGACTTTATAAAGTCACTTTCTTTGTTATATCAGTCTTTTGGTCTGCCACAATAAGTTGAGGGCTTTCCTCAGCTATTTTTAGGTGAGATTAAAAAAGAGATTAATTAGATCAATTAATTAAAAATCATAATTAATTAATCTCTATTTTTTTTAATCTCTTGACAGCACTATGTATATCTGCAGTTTTTTATTCATATCTAGACTTTTTTTCACTGCACATCCATAATTGATATCTACTTCATAATGTCAAACTAAGGCGTATTACATCTCCTGTTTCAGCCTTCCACGCGCTGACATTGTTATTCAGCCTCAAAGCAATTTTGAGGGCGATATTTTACTCCTCTCTGCTCCCTTCACCTACGTCTAATGATTATTAAAAAGGAATGAATCAACAGTGACAAGCTGCTTTTTCCACAACACCACTGATGTGAGATGTTGAAATTAATCCAGTAAATATCTTGAGCTGTTTATGCACAGAGCTCTAGCTAAAGTATTACTGGAAAGCAGTGGGTTGTTTTACATTTTTTAAATCAGAAAGCTTGAAAGGGGGCAATTTTCCTCTGTGTGTCCTCAGAATAAACCATTCTTGGTACTTTTCCTCCCCTGACTCCCCCATCTAATTTAAAAACTGTTTTTCGGGAAAGAGGTTATTCAGAGGAGGGATAGTGGGTGCCATGTAAGTAAAGCAAATATTGGGGTTGCCTTCTTGAGTTATTAACTGCTGTTTCTGCTGACAATAAAAGCCAATCATTATAAAGTCAGAGGATTCAAAGCCTGGAGCCTGTTTTTATTTGCTTCCTACATGGAAAAAAATAATAATAAAGAAACGCATAATTCACATTCACAGAAACATGCACAGTTACACTGTAAAGGAGTACAGTTTAAACAGTGTCTGACTGACTTTCACTATGCTACAGTGTTGGAGATCTGGGCTCCAGTCTCCTGCTATAGGGCATATTAATAATAATTAACAGTCACTGTCACATTTTCTATGCATATTTGTCTTGTGAGGCACAATCAATACAAGACAGGCAGAGAAAAGAAAACTATAGCCTACTGCGCACATTATTATAACTGAGAGTCAAAACACAAATACACATTCTTGATTCAAAACTTGCTCCATACGGGCATCCTCACGGCCTCAAAAGAGTAAGCGTGCTGTGTGGGTAAAACATAAATATAATCCGTTCAGAGGAATAACATCATTTTTGAATTGTAATTCATACTTAAATGCATCTGTCACTTGTGACATTGCAAAAAGAGCTCAGTAAAGTGAAACTGCATGTTCTCCCAGAGGCTGAAAGGCTCTGCTCCTGTCCTTCTCCACTATCACCTGCCCACTATAAAAATAGTGCTTGGTGAGTTCAAAACTACTAATGGGATTACTGCTGAGTATTGTTATGTATTTATTATTTGGGAGTTTTTATAAACTAATATGAATTATCTTTGCTCAGCAAATTATGAGTAGTTTCAACACTAATTATAGGCTGTTCCTGTATAATAATGCTTGACTATGAAAACAGCAATTAGTTAAAGCAAAATCTAATGCACCAATCAGAAGCATGTTGAAGATAAACTTGGAAGCTGTGGAAATATTCTAGTTTATTTTCATTTGTTTCAAGACAATTATTCTCCAAGTGTGAATCACAATGTGAGTCCAGCTTAAATAGATGAAGTGAGAGTGATGAACTCTCTATGAACACATCAGCCATAAAGATTCATTCCAGACAATGTAATCGTCGAGCTAATTAAATAGTCCATTTGTCATTTCCATGGCTCTTATCTGCTTCTTCTTCTTTTGTCTGGTTTCTTATCATCCTTCCACTTAGAAATTTTCTTCCTACCTGTTATTTTTCTTCCTGTTCACCTTCCTCCACCTCCTACACTCAATGTTCCTCCTACTCATTCTCCTCCACCTTTCATCAGGCTTCATCTTTCTCCTCACTGTGCTCTCTCTACCACCTCATTTCCCTCCTACAATCTGAGCACTTTTACATGCTGCCATCTCGCTGTGTGTGTGTGTGTGTGTGTGCGCGCGCGTGCGTGCGTGTCCGTGCATGTGTGAGTCACACAGATGCTGCATTGCAGGGCTCTCCTCTGAGGGCCATCTAGCTGCAGAAGCCTGAGAGCAAGAGAGGCTAGGGATTCAAGCTCTTGTGTCCCTAAGTATGTGCGCTCTTTTATGTTGCATGTTCAAGGTCGAATGCGAGTAGACGTGTTAAGCGCGCAGTTATTAGAGAACGAGATCATACACATAGTTGTTCAACAAATAGTCTGATATGAGGGGAAATCAATATAATATAAAACTAGCATTTTTTTACAGCAAGTCAGTTGAAAGGGACACTACCCCTAATAAATAAATAAATAAATAAATAAATAAATAAATATATATATATATATATATATATATATATATATATATATATATATATATATATATATATATATATATATATATATATATATATAACAAAACTTATCACAATAGCAATTCATTGGTAGGGGGTTATGTGCCAGATTACTTCTTGGCTACGACCAGTAAATCCTTGGAAACTGCTCCCACTCATAACTCCATAAAACAGGAGTTTTGATACTTGACAGATGAGATATAACTTTTTTGTTGAAAGATTGCCCGCTGGATTGTGAACCCCATATTTTGATGCTTCTGGTTTAGCTGTCATGTCATTTGCAGTCTTGATTCTGGGATTCAGGAATATAAAACGCTAGGTTATTAGCTAATAATAGCAAGCTGCATCGATAAATTTTATTGACCCGATAATTAGAATTCAATTTGATTCAATTTTATTTACATAGTGCCAAATCACAACAACAGTCCCCTCAAGGGGCTTTATATTGTAAGACGCTAGAATAATACAGAGGATACCCCAACAATCAGATGACCCACTGTGAGGAAGCACTTGGCAACAGAGGGAAGGAAAAACTCCCTTTAACAGGAAGAAACCTGTTAAAGGGCTCAGGGAGGGTCAGCCATCTGCAGCAACATCCACCAAAGAGCACCAATACCACAAATACAGCTGAAATAGGTGCACTAGGTGAATCCTAGTGGACAGTACAGGATGCAGTTACATATGTTGGCACACTTGTCAATATAAAGTATCTACACTTAAAATCAAGTCCTCAAAAAAAAATCTAAAACTGTTTTTGTATCATATTACAAACATTTGAATTTCATGAATGAAGCTAGGCAATTTAACCTTAAAGTCTGTCGAGACTGGCTAACTTTTGAAGCCAGCGTCAAGTAGCTCTTCAAAGGAATACGGTAACTGCAGGTCACCACTTGAGCAAACGTAGCTGTTTCCGGGTTTTTCAGTCTTCAGACAAACTGGCAACTGGTGAATCCTCTCATCTAACTCTCAGCTTTCCAAGAGTGTATAACTGTACCTTTAGAAGTATTTTATATGGCAGAGTACACTTGGCAGTCACACAGCTGGCTATACTTTAGCATGGGTAACACAGTTTTATTCAGTTTCCTAAGTAAAAGCTTCTAATTATGCATAAAAATGCATCAAGGTAGTACTTTCAGATTTGGGGAATAATTGTTGTAAAAGTTGTAGAAAACTCACAGAAGAAACCAAAATGTTAAAATTCATCAGCACTGTGGGTTTTTTTCTTCTTAATAATGCCTTTTTTCTAAAACCTAAAAAGAGACCTATCTTATATCAGCTTTATCAGGTTTTTAAGACCTTATTACAGCACCTGACGTTTTGTAGGCTTTTGTAGGTGCAGACTAAATGCTGCAGCAAAGACTTTACATCTGAGGATTTTTGTGATTTGTGATTTTTGGCGCACGAGCAAAAAAAACATGTTGAACAGCATGAAATAATACTTCTCTATATAAACAACAACAATGTTGTCATTACTACTGGATACAAATGCTTAAATGCGCAATATATAAAAAGTGAATATGTATACATATGCAGTGTCCCTTTCCACTAGAAATACTCCAAAATAGTGCCTATCATACGTGCACATAAGCATTTTGTTTTTGTTGTTTACACAATATATGTGAATCATATTGTGGCATAAACCAGCCGAAACCAAAATAAAGCAGCAGGTCCATTTACATGAGTTCTTGAGGCTTACTGTCACTTTTAAACAATATTTTTTTTGTCCAGTGAGTCTATTTTATCCTGTTTCTATGGAGTCTTCTATAAAACGACATCATGATTATGTGAGAAATAATGGGACACACCATCAGCTGACCTCGATACATACAAACATGCTCTATACAGACAGACACTTTTACCAATCATCCATAGCCAACCTCACTACCTGGAACACGGAAAACAAAGAAAAGCCATGAAAGCGTGACTGCTTTTCAGTGGGTCTTGGTGCTGATTGTCTCACTAAAGCAGCTCTTCTCTTCCCACTCAGTACCCACTTCCCACTCATAGCTCCTAGCAGCCTGCACTCACATGTACATCCACCCACACAGCCATTTCATCTGTGGAGGTAACAGGCATTCTTTCTCTCCAGCTCTCTCTTGTTGTAAATGTTTCTTTTTCCTCTTTTTGACAGTTATTCATCTTGTATGTTTGAATAGATGAATTTGATTCTGAACAGGCTTAGCACGATAGTAGATGAGGTTTGGCTGGTTTTGGCTTAATTCGTTTAGATTTGGTGAGTTGTTTCAAAGTAACAATTTACTTTTTAATCATTATCATACCGACAGCAATGATTTTGACAGTTCCAGAACAGAACCAGGAGCCTGGGCCTTACTGCACGCATATCTTTCTCTGCATACTATTTTTTTCTAATCATTTGGGCCCAATTTAAAAATCAGCAAAAAAAACCAGCTACCAAGTCTGGCATTATGTTTGTTTACACATACGGCGGAGTCATTACCTGATTAGGTGGGATGGAACTTTGGAATAGGAGTCAGGCTGGATCCAGAGAAACTATCTTCTCTCCCACTATCAAAAGACTGACGTAGAGATTGTCAGAAGAATAGAGAAAGCCAAGTGCGACAGGCCCTTTTGTTGCACCTGTAAGTTAAGAAAAACAAGATCAGTACTTATTTGAATTACATAAGCCTCTATTTGTCTGCAGTTGTGAATGTTTTCTTTGTTCTTAGAATTATTTGACTGTCCCAAAAAATAAAAAATGTTTGTGTGTGACATGATATGACATGATGTATTGAAATTAATCACTAAGTTGCCACAGTAATAGTCAAAACTAGGACAATAGCACATCCAAGCATAGAAACACAGATATTTCTACTATTTTCCCACGCCTGTGTTTAACTCATGCAATGTAACTGAGCAGTAACAGCAACTCCAGCTTCCAAAATGTCCACATAATTCAAACGAGATCTTGCAAAAGCAGCTTACAGACAAACTTGACACAAAAGAGGTTTTTATTTTAGAGCTGCTGCATTAGACACATTCTATTCATATAAATGATGCATAACAAACAGAGTAAATGGCTTAATCACTGAACATTCATTGCAGAAATAATTTGCATATAAACTACTACAGTTTGTTTGTGTACTAAACCCAGATGGATACGTAGTGATGTGGTGAAATTATTAATCATCACAGTGGGCAAGAACAAAAATGCTTCTAAAGTACATTCACTTTTTTATACTTTTTCCATGTAATTATAAAATCAGTAAAATTACCCTTTTTAATCTACACAGCCCACAATCTCAAAGTGAGCTTTTTCTTTTTCCAAATTTTTCCTTAAAAATGAAAAGCATATCTGGATGCAAACTTGTATGTTTATAGGATATTGCTCTGCAATGTACAGTAGGACAAAAAGTATTTAGTCAGCCACCAACTGTGCAAGCTCTCCCACTTAAAAAGATGAGAGAGCCCTGCAATTTTCATCATATGTATACCTCAACTGTGTGAGACAAAATTAGGGGGGAAAAAATCCACAAATTCACATTCACTGATTTTTTTAAAGAACTTTGCAAATTATGGTGGAAAATAAGTATTTGGTGACCTACAAACAAGCAAGATTTCTCGCTCTCACAGACCTGTAACTAGACCTGTAACTAACTTCTGTAAGAGGCTCCTCTGTCCTCCACTTGTTACCTGTATTAATGGCACCTGTTTGAACTTGTTATCAGTATAAAAGACACCTGTCCACAACCTCAAAAACAGTCACACTCCAAACCTATTACTTTATATTCTAGCTAAATATGTAGCTATATTTTACAGGGCATCTCTGGGCAAAGACTAAAACATTCTGTATGTGGAACTCCTAGATAAAAAGGAATAAGCTGGTCCTATTTTCGACAGCAGACACAGGGAGATTTGTCAGAAGGAAGGCAGATCATCAATGAAAACTGCAGACTGTACTCGCCTGGAGCTCAGTTGACTTTTCAGCTCTTAGCAATTACAGCAAACTAAAGTATACAGCCAACAAAATGCATGAGTTTGTTTGTTTGTTTGTTTGTTTGTTTGTTTTGGGGGGGGGGGGGGGGCAAGAATATGCACTGATTTAGTAAGTAGCAAGTATGTAGTAAATTGAATATGTAGTTTTAAATCTGATTTTTTATTATGTTTCAGATAACAAATCTAACAAAAACTAACCAAATCTGTCATTATGGGTTATATAGGCTGCATTTGTGAGAATGTTTTCAATTTCAAAATGAACTTTAGAATGCAATACTGTGTGTAAAATCTGTAATCAGTGTGTAAAAAAGTTTTTTTTTTTTTCAATTTCTTAAGGAAGCTACACAAATCTACAACACTTCTACCCACAGCTTTGCTCTAATGATATATCTACAAATGGGCATAACTACAGCTCCCTGCAATTTTTTTTTTCCTTTTTATCACAACTATCACTAGTTCTGATTACAGCATTACTGCAAACAAAAAAGCAAATACAGCTAATCAAATGCCTGTTATGTACAAAGCTATTCAGCATTTCTTTTTATTGTATATTACTATACGTTAAAGTACTGTATACTCTCAATGATTGATATAGGTAGATCACAAGAGACTTAAATCATTTGAATGCAAAACAGATGGAAACCTAAATCATAAGCATCATATATGACAATGATCAAGCAAGTGCTTTTAAGCAAATATAAATCAGTGATATTAACACCTTAATCAATTTATAGAACTGTAGATACATCTCTATTGGTAGCATGTTGTCTTTAATAGTGTCCAAAATAGATTTTTTTAATATCTTTTTTCCCCCAGTATATAATTAAATTAACCCCCTGCAATTTAAATAGCACCATCAGCTTGCATAACTGTCTTAGCCTCTATGCACACTCAAACTGTGCTGATAATTACTTTGGTAAATAATGCAAAGCAATCAGCTAATGCATGAACATGTTGAGGGTAGAACCAATATTGTAATGGCAGAAAGACATCTCATCTGACAAAAAAAAAACCCAAAACAAAACATTGCAGTGATCAGTGCTTTCATTAACTCCATTGTGACAAATAGGCTTTTTTTTTTCCTTTTTCTAAACTGCAATTCAGTTTGGTTGTGACAATATAGCCACAAGGTGAAGGTGTTATTGACATTTGTGGCTTTTTTTTAAATATTTGTTTACAATATGGAAAAAAAATATATACAGCCTGGTACTGAAGCCAATATTAAATATATAGGCATAGTAAACAGTATGGTAGTACTGTATGTCTGTAATATGTAAAACATGGGGAATGGCAGGTAGGGTCACAATTTATTAAAAAGGCTTGGAAGTTGGTAAAATTACTAAACAAAACTTAGATTTGATTCAAAAGCCTACAAGCAGTGCTGCAGACCTCCTGCATCATTTTCATATTTCGCTATTTACTTTATTTTTTCAGTTTGACTGAATTTGCTGTAACATTTTTCATACTCAGACACATTAAATAAATTCTGTATATTTGCCAATTGCACTTATCAGAAATTTGATGACTAAAGATAGCACACAACATAGACACAAAAAACCCACAAACAAATTAACTGTACAAAAAAAAGGATGGGATACACTGAAAAAGAGGGTCAACTAAGGGTCTTCTATTGAATACCTGTTTCATGTACCTCCCAGTAAAATCTCACAAAGTTAATGAAGTAGTAGTAAGTAGTGTATTAGTGCATTTTTTTAATTTACTAGTTCATACATTTTCTACATAATGCATGTAGTATCTCTACTCTGCTTATTCAGTTGTTGTACATTGTGGACAACAGAAAAGGCGAGTGCCCGAACTGAAATCAGTGACGGCCTTCGGCTAAGAGAGTCAAAGCCTCAAAGATACGAAAACAACACTTACAAAAAGCAGGAAACACATTTTTTATTCGTGCCTCAGCTTAGCAGCTAAGGGTCACATGTGAGTCACACCTCAAACAATGACCTTGGACAAGCCTTTGTGTTCTCTGTGCAAATATTCATTTACACAGTTAAAGATACAGGAAAAGTGCAGAAGCAAGATTCAACTGGGACACTCAGCTGATGGCATCTGCAGCCATGTGGTATGCACTCTTACCCCTCAGCTTACGTGTTTTTGTATAGTTTAAAAGTCTTTTCAATTGCTTAAAAAAAAAAACCCAATACACCATTAGCAAATGTACATGACACAAGCAACTATTAAAAGTTAACTACTAAGTGTATAGCCTGTATAAACAGATTCTTATTGTGAGATGTACTCTGCTGCCCTACATGATCAACCCATCTAGCTTCAATTATGTATGGTCAAGAGTTTCTAATAAAAATGCAAATGAAATGCCTTGAAGTGAAATAACTCATTAACAGTGAGACAAAAAAAAACCCCGAATAAGACAAACCATTGGTGTAAGACTGGGGTAGGTATGATTTTGAACTGTGGTGACACAGCTTCAGACAACAAAGAAGCCAGAACCAGGTCTGGTGAAGCTCTGGAGACACTGCCAGTCTCTGGCAGCCACACTCACCAATTAGTCCATTAAGTTGTTATAGTGTTTGCCAAGCATCAAAGGTCTAAATCACACCATGGTGTTTACTCCACTAGGGTTGTCCTTTTCCCCCTTTTGTACTGTACAGTAGATTTTTGAGTGCAAAGCACCAACTGACCAATGATTAGAATGAAAAAAGATCTTTTTTGTTGTTTTCAATTTTTTTGTAGTAGTGAGTGATTTTTTTTCAAAGAACACTTTAAAAAAAAGCTGTAAAGGGATTTCCTCCTTTTACTAACAAAGGCACTTAAATCTGTGTTTCCAATACACAAACTGGCTTTTGCATTTTCTATAATCGTATTTCACACATAAACATAACAGAATATGTGTTACATCACTCCACTTCAGGGTATAACATGATAAGAGTAAATTACATATGGTGTATGTTGTAGATGGAATACCATCACTGTAACCAGCATCACTGGATTTACTTTACAACGGATACAACAAAGAATTTCAAAATAAAAGATTTAAGAATAAAAGTGAGTCCCCATTACCACTCTTCAACTCTCTATCATTCTTTCTAAAGATAATAACATCTCTTGTGGTACTGTCACATACATTCCTTTGATAATAATCTTTAGCTTCTGGAAAATAGAGAATTAATTAATTAATTTATTTATTTATTGACCTTACTACCCTGCCCTCTAAGAAAGGTCTGATTTCTAAACACACCTGACTCTAATCCACAAATGAACCTTTTTACATATTGTCTCATTTGTTAGTGCTTTTTTTAAAGTTGGGTTAGAGATGGAAGAAAAGCCATAACCCATTTCCATTAAATAAATGGTTGATAACAACAAGCTCATTGTCTGTCCTCTCTGAAACCAGCGTTCCAAGCCTCTATCTAAAAGTTCCAATTAATTTCTAACCCACTCATTCTTTACTCTAAGTTGAGGAAAATAGTTCTGGTACTTATGTATGGTACTTAAACAGCACTTTTCTATTCTAGCTGAGCACTCAAAGCTTTCTAGAATAAGTCTAATTCACCCATTCATTCAGCATTTTTATTTGAGTGTAGTCTAACCATTCATGCGTACGCTTCCATGGGGTTTAGCATCTTGCTCAAGGATACTTTGTGGACTTGGTAAGCCAGGCATCAAACCACCAACTGTCATGATTAGTAGACAACCTGTTCTACCTCCTGAGTCACACTGGCCCCAAAACCTGCAATTGCACTACTTTCTATCACAAATAAATCCAGGCTTACTTTTAAATTATTAAAAATGTGAGGCTCAATACTGGAATAATAAATAGTGGTAATGCAATTCTTCAGTTGTTCCACTTCTTTCAGCTCGCTTTAGGGGTCACCACTGTTGGAGTCAAATTGTTAAATGTTGTCATTGTGTTACTTAAATTTGTAAGTCTTAGTTCAAACTGTAGGATCAGATCGGAGACATTCCTTTGTTTCTGACCAACTCTCCAGCCAGTTTGTTGGTGGGGGAGGCTATAGTATTTTATAATAGGCAAATCTATGTGAGGGTTCTGTAAGCTTCCTACTTTTATGATCCTTTTGGTAAGCAGGAGGTCACACAAACGCACCTCCAAACACAAACACACACAAACGCATGCATACACACACTCTCGCACAGGCATGCACACACACATACACACACATACACGCACAGTACCTTATCTTTTGTGACCATAAGGGTTGTTTGTTTTTTGTTTTTGTTTTTTTTTACAATGGGTGGTGCTTGTGTGTACTGTAACTGTTTTCAATAAAAAAGGCAGCAAGGAAGGCTGTTTATTTGGAGTTGGCTAGGAGACAGGTGAGTAGCGTTTAGCTCCAAGAGCCTGGTTCCGACCAGCCTCTCTTGCTAGCAAGTAAAATTGCTGTTCGTCTTGCTTCCTTGTTGTCATTAACAGGAATAAGTCTCTACACCAGCGGCCTGTGGAAGCGCAGCGCCAACAGCCACAGTGGATCATTGGCCTCCATCACACCCTATCGCCTATCTATCTATCGCCCTATCTGTTCTGTGTACTGTTGATCGTAGCTGTGTTAATTTCTAATAGATGTTTCTCTCTGATCCACAAATGACAACTACCTGTGACCAACCCATAACCTACTTGTGTACACCTCCAGCATACACAGTCTTCTACATACACACACACAAATACGCACTCTATAGAGTGAGCCCATGAGAGTTTTGGACTCATCCCTTTAAGCTACTTTCTTTCCTCTCAGTGAAGGTCACTTTAGCTTCCTTCTTATGTAACCTTGTACCTATAAAACACACACACACACACACACACACACACACACACACACACACACACACACACACACACACACACACACACACACACACACAGAATGATCACACATTCTGATCCTGCAAATACACACATACTGATTAAGCATACACACACAAAATGAAAGTGCTTTGTTCTGTCTCCTGGGACTGCACATCCAGCAGCTACCTGTCAGCCCACATTTTGTGCAATCTGTAGGGGGTTATGTTTGTGCGTATGCATGTGTGTGTTTCAACTGACCAAGCTTGCTGCTTCCTGCTTTGAAAATGCAAGAATCTCATTTATTGTGAATGGACTGGTGCGAGGAGTCGAAATGTATGTGCTGATGCCGCAAGAGCTTTCAGGAAAAAAAAAAATCTTCTGAGTCTTGGATTATTCAGTAATACTGTAAAATTGGCTCCCAGTAGGTTCGATTGTGAATCGTATGGTTATGTAAAGCTTTAATTTTTAATGAGTGTATGCTCTGCAGGTTAAGGTCTTTACTCCTGCCTGTATGATTCTGCAGAACAACTCTTATAGAGTACAGTATCAAAGCAGACCTATGTGTATTGTGTAGGTATGGTGGAACCTGTGTATAATCTGCTGCTTAACACCGAGAAGACCAAGGAGCTCATCATGGACTACAGGAGGAATGCTGACCCACATCCACATTAAGGGGACGGCTGTGGAGCGTGTGAGTAGCTTCAAGTTCCTGGGAGTCCACATCTCCGAGGATCTCACCTGGACGACCAACTGCTCCAAGCTGGTCAAGAAGGCTCACCAGCGCCTCTTCTTCTTGAGGACTCTGAGGAAGAACCACCTGTCCTCAGACATCCTGGTGAACTTCTATCGCTGCACCATCGAGAGCATCCTGACCAACTGTATAACAGTCGGGAACTGCTCTGCCTCGGACCGGAAGGCGTTGCAGAGGGTCGTGAAAACTGCCCAGCGCATCGCCGGAGCACCACTTCCTGCCATAAAAGACATCTACAGGAAGCGGTGTCTGAAAAGGGCTGGGAAAATCATCAAAGACCCCAGTCACCCATCACATGGACTCTTCACCCTCCTGCCCTCTGGGAGGCGCTACAGGAGCCTCCGGACTAAGACCACCAGGTACCGGAACAGCTTCTTCCCCACAGCTGTCAGACTCCTGAACTCTGCCTCCTGACATCTGACCCACGTTAACACATGGACTGAACATACACACACCCACAATGGACAACTGTACCCTCAAACACAATAATAACATGGACTGAACCACCACTCACAACCACTAGCACTTTATATAGCCTCTGTAGGAATTATATCTCACTTATCTTAACTGCACTACTGTATAGCTCTGTGTAAATAATCATTCTGTACATTCGATAATTTTTAATCCTACAACCGTTTACAACTTGCATAGTTCCCATTTCTGTATAGCTGTATATCCCAGATTCTGTAAAGTTATTTATTTCATATTCTGTATAGTTTTTCATATTTATATCCTGTTCATATCCTGTACATAGCTTGTACTCACTACAGCCTGTACATACTTATAGTTATAGAATATTCACAACATACCTCATACCGTGTACATTATAACATACCATAAGACCCATTTCTGTAATATACTTACATATCTATACTATTGCTAATATATCTATATCACTAAAGCACTTCTGGATGGATGCAAACTGCATTTCGTTGCCCTGTACCTGTGCATGTGCAATGACAATAAAGTTGAATTCTATTCTATTCTATTCTAATCTATGAAACCTCAAAAAACTCAAGAAGTGACAAAGTTAGTTGGTCCATCACCTCAATCTTGATTAAAGTTTCTTCACCTCTCTTGCAAAGATTGCTAACAAATCATTTTTATGATCCTGCAACATTTCCAGAGGAGGCTCACATTTTATTTTTGAGAAATAACCCTCAAGTTAATTCAGGTCAATGGAAATGATGCTCAGAAGGCCTCCTCAAAATCTACTGAATATGAGCCATTTGTTCGTTTAAGACAGGACATCTAGAACTTGTGGTAAGCTGTATGAGATGAATGGATATGTCCAGCTACCTTACTGTGCTGGGATGGCAGCTTGAGAAAAGCAACATATGCATATATATGTAATTGATATCTAAAATGAAAAATCTGTGCCATTTAACAGAAATTTCCCAGAGCTTAAACTGAACATAGTGATTATTCTTCTTCATTAGCCCCTCATTTATCATCCCTCTCCTCATTAACCTGCTCCCCCTCAGAAATAGCGGGTGCTGTGGCCTAATGGGAAAGTATGAATTTCTCTGTTCATTTAAAGGTGTGTGTGTTCATGCACATACCCAAACTACAGCATTGATAACACTGCAAAAATTAAGACAACAAACACAACGAACAACTACCAGCACAGAAAAAGATTTTATCTTCTTTGACACCAGCTGACATTATCGGCTACAATGACAGCACAACTTCTGTGTTATTAGAGTAAAAATGTGTAATTAAGTCAATAAGAGACTTATGTTTTATTTTTATGTAAATAAGTGAATGAGATAGTGTGACGTATAAGGGTTTTTCAATTATAAATTCATTTTTTTCATTCATTTTCCATCAGACAATCCAGTTCAATGATAACTGTCATTCAATGCAAAGTGTATGACTTGATACATGAATTTCCTTTTTGTGATTTCACCATCTATCCATTAATTATTTCCCCCATGAAAAAATTGTATGCATTTCATTAAATGGAGAGCTCTTTTAGCCCATTCAATCTGTCTTAACTGTAATGCTGTCATATTCAGATATATCTATATATCTATATATCTATATATCTATATATATATATATATATATATATATATATATATATATATATATATATATATATATATATATATATATATATATATATATATATATATATATATATATATATATATATATATATAATCTGCTTTAAAGCCTGAATTCAAACACAATACCTATTTGCTTTATTTTCGAGACTTAATTAGAAGTGCTGGTGTCAGGTGGCAGACAACAACGTTTTTATGGTAATTCAATAAGCAACAAATGTTTTACCAGCATCCACATACATCTAATGTATTAATTAGATATAATTGTAAGGAAACACGGTGATGTGCACAACCACTGTTCAAAACGGAAGTGACAATATGACTTGTAATAAAAATTAAACACTGAATTGTTCATGTTACCTATACCATTCAACTTTTTGCAGTCCTAAAAGGCACACTGACATCATACTGTAGACACCGATCAAAAAAAAAAAAAAAAAAAAATCAACATGTTTTGACTGAACAACAATGCGGCTCCATGGTGTAACCTAACACATGTGGTTTGGACGTGCAAATCCCTGAGGGTTGCATCAGAAAGGGCATTGAGTGTAAATGTCTGTGCCAAATCACAAATATGCAGATCCATCTGTCAATGTGACCTCTTACAAATAAGAGAGCTTAAATAGTTGTTCTATCTTACTGAACAATGGCATATAAATAAAAAAAATAATAATCTTATTCATCACATTTTAGACAGCTAGATTTGAAGGATGGGTGTGATTTTTGATGCTATGACTGATTGGAAGCAGATTGATTCATTTTCCTAATTTAACTAAAAAAAATTACTTTAAATTGAATTTTACTCAGATTTGAGGTCAGTGACTCTGACTGAACAGATGTGTGAACAGTTTCAATTCCTCTTACGGGGACAGAGACCAAACATCTCAAGACTTTATCTGTGACCCATTAAACCACACATGGTTTATTATAACAGCATGTCATATGACTTATGTGACCATAAAACTGCACAGAGTAGTGCAGATAAATATGTCATTTCATTTGCTCCTAAAATAAAATGTTTAGAAATGTTCAGACAAGATCCTTTCAACGCCAGTCTTTCCATGTAGGAAGCAATTTTCTTTCGTGGCCAAACTGTTACCATAAAATAAAGCATAAAAACAACTATCTATCAAATTTAAACTTTCTGGATTCTAAAAACCGCAACCAACACAGTTCTGGTAGTAATTTACAAAGGCACCACAAAGTGCACAAAAACAAAGAAAACACAAATTTTTTCGTGCAGAATATCTCATCCTTTCATTTATGTGCATTTCATAACAATTCTTGTTAATATGGATGAGCACCCTGACAACAAAAGAAAGAAATGAAGATAAAGAGAGCTGAGAACACGAAAGTGGAAATCCAGAATGAGTAAATTAGATATGAAGAGAAGAAAAGATGAAAAGATGCAGGGGAGAGGTAGACAAGGAAAGAAAGAAAATAAAAGAGTCTAGCCTTAGGAATGGAGGGAGTCTGGGCCATTACGTCACTGCTGCAGTGGCTGACAATACCAACATTACATTCTCTCCCTGTCTACAGTAACCTCCACTCACAACATATTGCTACAGACTTCATCAATTCTTTATCATAACTATTAAGGTTGCTGATTCTAAGTGACTAATTTAACATTAATTTAATTAACATTAAAATCAAATGAAAGGCCATTATTACTTTTTCAAATGTTATGTTATGTAGCTTTACATTATTATATATGTGGCCTTTGTTAAGTGAGTTCACTACTGGTTGTTCCCTAGACCTTAGTAAGCCAAATCCTGGACTTTATAAAGGTTCCAGCACTTCTTGTGCTCTGTATCGATCAAAAGCTGATCCATATCTCTGCAGTTGTTGTGGTAATCCTGATGCGGGCGAGTTTTTAATATTTTTGTTCAACTTTGTGACACACAACTGAGAATGTTTCCCTTATAAAACATAATATGTAAGTGAAACATTCTCTGGTAAGGATTGCCTGACTTTCTGGTTTAGCCACCAAATTGTGATGGAGCAAAGGAGAAAGTAGAGGCTAAACAAACGAGAGAAGGTCAAACAGACCTGCTGGGAAATGCCACTAACGTTTTCCCCTCATGGTGACAGCAGGGAAAGCGAGACGTGCAGAAGGGTTGCATGTTTTCACATCAGGTGTTCTCATTGTGTTTGAACATACACGGAAACTGACAAACATTACCCTGCTCAGCCATACTGATTGTTGTCTGTGTGTGTGTGTGTGTGTGTGTGTGTGTGTGTGTGTGTGTGTGTGTGTGTGTGTGTGTGTGTGTGTGTGTGTGTTTCTAGAAGAGAGTGCAAGAGGAAGTGAGAAACACTAACGTAGACCCAGGAGCTGAATGATTATTATTGATTGAACGGCTATGAATATTGTAGAAACAGCAGCATTAAAGGTGGCAGTGAAAATTGTCACCTGTAGCCAGTTAGAGTGAATAAATAATTAAATATGAGTCTCACTGGTGTGTTGTCAGTAAGGAGAAAACTGCTTAGAGCAAAGGTTCACAAGTTTGTTACATACAGTGGTTTTATGCTTTAAATGTCCTGGTTTTTACAAATGTGACTGCATTGTAGGTTCAATTTTACACAGACAAAAAAATGTTTTGTTTCCATTACAATATAATATTGTAATGGAAACAAAAATTAATCAAAAAAATTGTTAAAATAAAAATCACAACAACTGTATAAAAATTACAATCATCAACTCAAATACTTGGTTCAAATGGAACAGAAATTTCTATTAACTTGTAAGAACTGTGTAGAACATGAATCAGTCTGTGTCAGATCCTGAATCTGAAATTTCCACTGAAGTCACGGGTAAGAAGTAAGTGAAACCAAGGCCATTTGCTTTTTGAAGTTTGCAAAGACTGCTAAATTTTGCCAATGGTTGTTCACTCTTTGCAATATAGCACGCTGTTCTAAACAGCTTTTTCAGGAGTTCTTGTTGTGCTTGGTTTATTTTTAGTATGTTTTTTGCAATTGCTGTTTGTTCTGGGAAAGATACTGCAGACTGGGCAATAATACATTTCTTGCATTTCTCATGGGTTGTAATGGGGTCTTTCTTAAAATTACTAGTCCCAGTAACAAAGGCGCTTGTCGACTCAGAAATCAAATGAAACTCACAACACACCTGGCAGAACATCATGTTATTTAGCTTGTCATATTCCAGCCACAGAAATTCTTTTGTCCATGAAACCAAAAAAAGCTGCGCTTTGTTTTTGCCTCATAGTCTGATTTGTCATAACTTTTCCGTTTTGTGGTAAGCTTTTCTTTGGCTGCCCCTTCTTCACCCTGACCTGTCTTATTTGGCTGAGCAGAACTAAAATACCAGCGTAAATCCTGCTGCTTTTATACACGTACTTACATAACGGTCAGCGATTCTTTGCGCACTCAACCTCTCACATGTTTAAGCTTGCTGCGAGAGATTTCACTTGTCATGTTTGAATAGTAAGCTAATGAGTGATAAGACGATGTCAGAGGAATTGGTGCGCAATTAACCGTCACTCACCAATCAGTGCTGCTGCTCTCTACACACCTTTCGCGCAATCACAAAATGAAAGTGAAAGCAAAAAACAAGCGCAAATTCAAACGCGATTTCAATATGTCACATATTGACAGTGGCTCACCGATGCCAATGACATAATTACTCAGCTACATTGGCGAAAGAATGCAAAAGCATAGACATATATTTTTCCTTCCTATGATAGCCCGACGGGCAGGGCTGAGTTAGTTTTTGGTAGCCCGACTGGAAAAATCGCTAGCCCCGGGACGTTGGGCTAGCGATTTTGCGAGCCCTGCAAATAAAGTGTTCAAAAACAGAAGAGGCCTGAATGCTGTAATTTCACTATATTTGACAGGGTGGCAGTAACCGACTGATGACCAGTGACAACAAAGACTTTGTTTGTGTAACATTTAAAAAAAAACAACTATGTCATCTTTTTCAGTTGTATTTTTTCCTAATATCTTTGAAACTGATTCAAAATACATCAATTTAACTTCAAGACACACTGCATAAGAACACTTTGATGTTTGATCATTTGATAACAGTCATCTAGCATTTTTTTATTTTAAAAAACCTTTATTTGCTGGTTGTCTTGAACTGACAGTGATGATAAGCCTTGAGCAAAGCGAGTTATTGCTCTTAGTATCTGGCATGACAGTGTCTTGTTGGTGTGCTGGTAGTCTTTAGCTGCCAAACATAGGGCAGTGTAAAAAAAATACATGTTAGTACATCCAGTAGTGTGAGCTACACTTGTTTGTGCTTGTCATGTTCTTGGTCCTAGAGCATAGCCTCTAAGATGAAGAAAACAGAAGTAATCATAGACAACGAACTGCAGTGAATTGAAAGAGCACTAAAAACATGTTTAAAACGATGAAAATCACTGAGCACTGTTCAGTACAGCCAATGTTTTCTGGAATTTGGACTCCACTATAGTTCTCTATGTTTAACCAATTAGCAAACTATGAATTAGTGAATTTTAATGCATATTTTAAGTTTACAATTTTGAAAGAAATAATGTAAATAATTTTTAAAACTAATAAAACCCCTAAACATTTATTTTGAATACCTATTTAGCCAAAATACTTGAAAATTTTGGCAAAAATTTGGATTAAAAATTTAATAATTTCTTTAAGAAATTACTTCTCTGCCATTGTTGCTATTGTTGTGTGATAGGGTCAAATTGTAGTATTGTATTGTAGTGTTAAATCATTAATCTCTGATATTGATGTGTTGCTTCTGAAATGTTAAATAGTCAAGTTAAAGCTAGTGAACAGCTGGGATATACTGTATGGAAGCTTCATTACACCACTGAAATAATTACTACATCAAAATGACTTCAATTATATATATATATATATATACACACACACACACATACATACATACATACATACATACACATGCATTGTTTTTAAAATCACAAAGGAAAGCTGAAGTGTCTCTGGGACATGATAACTTGACAGACAAGCTGCGGAAGTGACAGAAAGCAAAACATGCAAAGGATTACACTGAGATTCGAAACAGACAGTGAAATGCAGGTGATGTGTGTCTATTTGATTCATGTTTGCTACTGTTAGCTTGTGATGTTTGCAGCTGTTTCATCACATCATTATCTCCCAAAAACACTTCCATTTTCTTTCATAATTTTTTTCTTTTGGCTTTTGCAGCATTTTTCTATTTACTTATTTTTTCCTAAGTAGTGCATTTGACCTCTCAGGGCCACCGTAGCTATACTGCTTCATCCAAAACTGGATAAAAAAGATAAAAGCTGAGGTTGGTGATTTCATCATTTATTTTTCTTCCAACTTTTCAATTAGTGGCATCCAATTGGATACCAGTTGACAACACTTGAAAGCAGAAGTAATTTTTGACAATCAGAGTGAATCTGCAGTGTCTTCATTAGTTGGGATAATGCACGTTTCCAATCTGCACATTAACCACGTGAAAGTCATACTGCCTGTCTGGGACCGTCTAGACATGTCCACACACACACACACACACACACACACAAAGCACTAATCACACAGTTGTTTCAGGCACATGCTCTCAGACATACTGAACAAATGACAGATACACAATGCATGATGTTATACTTTCACAGACTGCTGGATTCATCATAAAAACAATACCTTCACAAATTCAGGTACACATACACAAACAATTCCCCAGCATGACAAGGTGGCTCAAAAGGAGAAAGAAGTGAAACAAGAGAAAAACATTTGTTTTTTTCTGTTACTGGTCTGAAACAGCAATTGTGTCCATATGAAACAGGCACAGTGACGCAGCATCTTTGCAGCAACACCCAAAAGCATATGCGGTGGAGACAGAGAGGAAGAGACAGAGGCTGAGATGACAACACAAAGAGAAAGGGGGAGAGATTGAGAAGCTCACCTGGCTAGATGAAATGTTGTTCGAGGCTCACAAGAAAGGATAACATCCGAGACCTGAAAGGATGAGGGAGGATAAGGGGAAAGAACAGTAGTGGGGGGAGAAAAAGAGGGAGGAAGGGAGAGAGGGAGGAGGGAGATTAGATTAGGCTGCCAGTACTTTGGGTGTGCAGTGGCAGGTGGCACCTCCGTTAACACAAACACACACACACACACACACACACACACCATCATCACTACATCTTAGGGACAGATGGAAAGGAAAGGGGAGAAGTATAGGTGAGAAAATTGCTGAGCCTGCACAGGAGTGAAAGAGATGAAAAGACAGTAAAAAAAACGAAGGCCCCATCAGGGTGTGTGTGCCTGTTGATGCCACATCTGCAGCCACAAAGACTAGCAGCTATGTCTGCCTCCCTGTTTTCTACTTCTTAAAGATACACACAACCTGCAGTTCCATTTGCAGACACACAAAAATTAGCTTTAGTCTGACATGCACAGTCCAAACATACCAGAACACCAGGACATTACAGGCTACTGTGGGTATCTTCGGAAAAGGGCAATGAGTTAAGAGCAATGAATAGCACTACGCTAGCAACAGACTGCATAAACCATCAGTATCAAAATACTTCCTACTAGTAGACAAAGATTGGCAGAAAATCCGATCTGTAATCCGATTACTATTGCAAAAAAAAAAAAAAAAAAAAGGTGATTAGATTACTGTTACTTTCCTGTAAAAATAATAAAACAAGATTTAAAAACAGATTTTTTCATTTGATTCAATTTTATATGATGGATTTTGCAGAAAAAATAGAATTGGGCTGAAAGGTTTGTTGTTTCATAACATATTTAGGTTGTTTATCATGTTTTTAAAAAGTAACTAAGTAATAAAGTAATGAATTACTTTTGAAAATAAGTAATCAGTAAAGTAACTGGATTACTTTTTGGAGAAGTAATTAGTAATTAGTAACTAATTACTATTTTCAAGTAACTTGACCAAAACTTCTAGTAGAAATACACTATGTTGTCAGAAATATGAAGAATGGGTCGCTCTCAGCTCAGTGAATTTCAACATCGAAACGTGATAGCAAGCCACCTGTCCAACAAGTGCAGTTGTGAAATTTCCTTGGTACTAAATATTCCACAGTCAATTGTTAGTGGTATTATAATAAACTGGAAGCAATCGGGAACAAAACCTCAGCCACAGAGTGGTAGGCCATGTAAGAGATCGACAACTTTCTACATCGAGTCCATCGCTAAAGACCTCCAAACTTCTTGAGATAATCTGAAGACTATATGAACAATGTGTAGAGAGCCATGGAATGAGTTTCCATGGCTGAGCAGCTACAATCAAGCCTTACATCGCCAAGTGCAATGCAAAGCGTTGGATGCAGTGGCGTAAAGCACCCCACCACTGGCCTCTAGAGCAGTGCAGATGGAGATCACACTTCCCATCTGGCAATCTGATAGACAAGTCTGTGTTTGGCAGTGCCAAGACAATGATATGTGTCTGACTCCATTGTTTATGTGTAAAGTTTGGTGGTGGGGGATTATGGTGTCTCCAACTTTGTGAGAAGAGTTTGGGGATGGGCTCTTCTCGTTCCAATATGACTGCACACCAGAGCACAAAGCAAGGTCAATAAAGACATCAATGAGCAAGTTTGGTGTGGAAGAAATTGACTGGCCTGCACAGAGTACTGACCTCAACCCCACAAAACACCAAACCATAAATGTGTTTCAGGAAGAATGGGCAAAAATTCCCATAAACAAAATCCTACACCTTGTGGAAAACCTCCCAAGAAGAGTTGAAGCCGTTATAGTTGCAAAGGGTGGGTCATCATCATATTAAACCCTGTAGATTAAGAACGGAATGTCATTTAAATTCCTATGTGTGAAGGCAGATAAGCGAATACTTTTTGAAATATAGTGTTTCAAATATTCTATCCCTTTTGATGAATTTTCTTTACAAATTGCTTCATTCTCATTAGTGATCTGGAAATAAGGTGTCAGAAGTCATTCATTTTATTTATTTTATAAAGTACTCTTGCAAACCATTTCCTTTCCTTGTCTTATCTTATTGCTGGAGCCCTACACGCTTAAATGATTATCAGCTATGATGCAGCTAAGTGAAATCTATTTTTAAGGTCAAATCATCACAGTTTCTGTGGTAAAAAGCATGTAAAATTATCGAAGAACATACATTTTTACAAACCCAGTCTCAAAATCACCTGACACCTAACTACCTGACATAATGAAGAGCAACATTAATGCCAGGAGGCAGTGGTGACAAGCTGTTAAGCAAAGATACTAAAAATCCTATCTTCTTGTGACCAAAATAAAGAATATGTATGGTAGAAGTATAATACTGCTGTACATTTGGAAAAACCATCAAACAGCTTTTTCCTTTCCACTTTAAACCCGCTTGCCATCCCTTAAAAGATGAGTATTTGGCTTAAAGCGCTGACTAAGTGTCTAATTGGAAAATAATGACTCAGCAACAGCCCTACCAAAGTCCCTTCATTGAATTCATCACGCTCCTGTTAACAGTCAGGGCAGTGAGCTGTAGAGAAAAAACTCATCTTAAAAACTTGCATTCTCATTCATCACGTCATTACATTAATTTCAGCCATTATATAATACTGCAAAGAAGCATCTCCAGAAACTCTATAATGTAAAGAAATGCTGTTTATGAATTCCCTGCTGCAGACTGTTCACAGGTTATCACGAATAACTTTGTACTGTCAGACATAGATTACACATCACTGATTCCTTCACTTCTGGAGTATTAAATCCATGTCCAGAAAAATTAAAAAGGGATCTTACTACCCACCCCCATACCTGAACTGGACCATCTCCAGACATCTGCTGTGCCACGATATTCTGCCCATGAATGGAACACAACTGGAAAAGGTTCAAAAGCTCCTGATTAACGTACGACAGTAAAAAGACGGCAGTGTTTATACTCTTGCCGCTGAATGGGCCGAAAGGGAGAATAGCTTTCAGGAGAAAGACCTTCATCAGAAGGATTCAGATATTTCTTAGAAAATTCCTTAGAAAATGCAGCTTTTGCACAAAACATATCCAGGAGTATTCCTGAATGAATTTCCAAATATGGCTGAGAGAGGGAAAAAACTATTCTACTCCCACATTTGGAGAATTCATATCCTTACTCCTAAAGTTTCAATCTAGTGTAGTCTTCCTTTCAACACCTTTTGGCATAAGCTCCCCTAAACAAGCTAAAGGTGCGATTCTATAACCATGTGCTTTGGCTCATGAGTCACTTGATACCTCAAACATAGAGGTGATGTTCAATGTAATATCCAAAAGAAATTTGACTATGTTATTCATATCACAACAAAAAAACAACCAGACAACAAAATATAAACAATACATGAAAATCAGCATTGCAGCAGATTTCAGTCACAAATTTAATCTACTGATTCATTTTCTTTTAGCTAATAGATTTTTTTTAAATTCTGAAAAACAATGTTTATATTTATCTCCCTCTTTTATGGAGATTATTTAATTACACCAATTCCAAAACTTACACCAATGACCCCCCCCCCCCTTTTTTTTTTTACTGTGCCCTAAAATACAGTTAAGTTCCTCTCTCTCACTCTCAGACTCAGAGACACACACATACATATGGTACATCAGTCCCTTAACTAATTAAAAGAGAATTCTCTGATGTTGTGCTTTTGCAATTGCGAATAATTCTTACCCCAGTGGCTGTAGAGCAACCATAAAGCTGCACCCACAGCAACAACTACGTGCTCTGGTATGTCCACTGAGGATCACTCAACTTTTGCAAAAACAAAGCTCCATGTCATTTGAATTTTATAATGTGTAGGTCAGTGTAATATTAGCAATTATGGAAGAAAATATGTGACTTTGCTATACTTCAAAAGTTAAAAAAAAATCTTTTCAGCATTAAAGATGAGTCTGGACTTCTTCATTTGTTTCCTTGCTGGTAGCTGTAGTTGCATTTGTATATGTGTGTGAGTATATTTCTGTGTTTACACAACGTTATTTTGTTACAATATACCATCTACTTGCCCACTTTGGCTGAAGTGGCTACAACATTTTTCGACATTAAGAGGCTGAGAAGAAATGTCACAGTTGTGTGCGTTAAATATAAGGCATTTCAATAGTTAGTGTAAATATCTGTGACCATTAAAAAATATTATTCACTGATTTGCCAAATCTGAAAGATGACTTTCAGACTGAAAGATGTGCCCAAGGACAACAGCTCAACATAAAGAGGAAGCTGGAGGTTTGAGAGACAACAAAAAGATGGAGATAGGCAGGGTTTTTTTTTATAGCTAATCTCCCTTTTTTAATCAAAATTATGAATGTGTTAAAGCTGTCACGAAAACAGCTATGGCATGCCATTCTTAGTTATTCACTTGTACTTATAATGCTAACTTCTCAAATCCCTGTCATGCAGTAGGCGTGTCAGTCAAACCCGTCAGCCAGCATTTATTCAGTGTCTGCGCTTGTTTCACAGCTTTATCCAACTAATGCCAGTCTGCATCTGGTCACAAATGAAAGCTTAACAAACAACTTCTCATGAACACAACAGTCCCTTCCATTATCACACAGTCTCTGACTGAATTTCCATCATCATTTAAAACGCCCTGTAATCAGTCACAAGCAATAAGACTTAAATCGCTTCACTTTTTACCTTCAGTAGGAAATGGCTCCAACAAGCGTTCAAATTGTATTATTTCCCAAAGCAACACTTACAAATAAACCGTATGTAAAAGCATCATAACTGAATGTTGTGAAGCTGTATGACCTGCAAGACATCCAACTTCAGCATTTATTGGTGCCTTTTCTCTGTACCTTGGTTCAAGTTCCAGGTCAAAACCACAGTTTTATCAATTAAAAAACAAAGAAATGCACTGCAGGCTTCACCTGTAAGCTTCCTTTAAATGCTCCACTCTAAAGCAGACATTGTGTTTGTGTATGCTATGAGCTACAACCACAACAGGTTACTTGCAGGATGTGTGTTGGATCTGCCTGTGTGTGTGCTTTCAGAGGCCCAGAAAATCTCTCGTGGCCCAGGTGCAAAATAACTATGAATCACCATCACATCAAAACCGAGACAGCCAAACAGTCCCCAACAAAGGGAATTAGAAGTTGTCTTGGGGACTAAATTTAGCCAGTAACTCTGTAGCTGCCAAACATCATTTCCTTTTATTGGAACTGATGACAGGTATATTTCAGCCTGGAAGAAATGCCCACTTAGGACAAGTTAATTCCCTGAAAAGGAAGAAAAAAACAAAACAAAGGAATAAACTATGATGTGATGAGATTAGATTTAAGCAACAAAAAAAGAGAATACATGCAAATTTGATCTAGTTCTGGTTTGCATCTTCAAAATACCTGAATTGAGTTAACAGCTATTATAGGAGGACATCGACATCCTCAAGGTCTTTTTCTTCCTGTAAATGACAGGCAGTTTTGTTTATAGTGCATCATTTTGATGCATTATAAACAAAACCTGTACAACTGTCTGTGACCGTCCTCAACTGTAATGACAAATAACACAAAGATCACTACAGCCACCACTGATACTTCATTTATTACACCACAATCCCTGTAGCTTCATTTTCACTCAATCAATCTGGCT
Source organism: Mchenga conophoros (assembly GCF_057382185.1). Lineage (NCBI taxonomy): Eukaryota > Metazoa > Chordata > Actinopteri > Cichliformes > Cichlidae > Mchenga > Mchenga conophoros. The sequence goes on from NC_140541.1 coordinate 27,266,823, forward strand.
TGGTATCTAGTTAGTTACATCCCCAACTGTGTTGTGGTAAACATGGATTAATCTACCAAGTCAAAACTCCCATGCAAACAGACAGCTCCACTGATGGGAACAGACTCTGGTCTCTTAGAAAAGCGGCCAAAGCTCCTTATGCCAACAGGATATGCACACCAGGAGGCAGCAGGGCAAAGAAAGCAAGCATGTAATTGGGGTTAGCAAAAGGCCAGAGGGAACAGAGAAACAGAAAAAAGAAAAGACGGCAAATAAAACAATTATGCCATACATCTCTCCTCATTGTTGATTCCCTGTCATGTAACCAATGGGCCCAGTTTTTCTCCTCTCTGCTTGGACAAATTAAGTCAGAATGTCATGACGGGGAGGGAAAAAAAACAGTCACTTTTAACCAGCCGATACACTGACTGTCTATGTGACCGATGTAGTTTAAATTGTTAGGATCTTTGACCTTGATCTGACCTTAAAGCTGTCAGCAGAAATATGTGCTTAACTCCTTAGAAAATCCACAGTAGTTTAAGCCTTTCATAATCTAGTGTCCAACAATTAGTCAAGATAGTGTATTTATTTTAGACTAGGATATGAGAGCCAGTGTTATTCACACTCTACAGATTACTACAGACACGACTTTAACAAAGTCAGGTAGATGACGTGTCTACGAAAACTTTAAACTTCTTCTGTCCTATGGTGAAATAGGTCTTCTCTTTTTAGTTCTATGGTGAAAAAGGCAGACATATTCAACTCATAAAAGAGAGAGCACCTTCATGTAATCAGTACCAATGAGTAAAAGTACAGAGTCAGACGTGTTGCATTTTTACATTTGAGAATTAAGTCAATGTTTCACTTAAAAGTGGCTTATAAAACAGCCTTGATTGTGGAAAATAATCCTAATTAGTGATGTTTTTAAACACTAAATACAGAACTGTGACAGTCTTGTCTTGAGTCTTCATGGAATGACTTTCCATGGCTGAGTTTCCAAGTCTTGAGTCACCCATCATTTCTGTATATGTTGTTAGTGTACCCGTTTCCCATTTTCCTAATTTATTGAAACGTGCAAACAGAGATGGAAATACAGCATACGATACACCGAGTTTGCACAATTCAAACAATCTTGAAAATCAATATTTGGTAGGACCAACTTTATTCTTCCATATATCCTGAACTCTCTTAGTTAAGCTTTCTTATTAAAGTAGTCTTCAGGAATAGTTTTCCATGCTTCCTGAAGAACATCTAAAGCTCGTCTTTGGAAGTTGGCTGCCTTTTATTCTATTCAAGGTTCTTTACTTGTCACATGCATAGTTATACAAGTATAACACACAGTGAAATGTAGCCTGACACGCTCCTCGACATGTGCAAAACTTGGGGGGGGGGGGGGGGGGGGGGGGGGGGGGGGGGAGGGGGGGGGGTGTATTCCTCTATCAAGATGATCCCATACAGCTTCAATAATGTTGAGGTCAAGGCTCTGTGGAGGTCAATCCATGACTGATAGTCCATTCTATGTTTTTCTATCCAGGTACAGTTTTAGTGCATTGGCAGTATGGTGGTGACAAATGAAGGTGGTGACAACTGCGTTCCACATGGAATTGCATGTTGGATCAAAATCTGATGATACTTTTCTGCATTCATGATTCCATAAATTTGACATATTGACAACAATTGAAACCAAAAACTTTAAATCTTGATTTCTAACTCTGTAAGTCCTGTTGCTACAGATTTTCAGCTCAGGTCTTGAATAATATGGCATACCTCAGCTTTTCTAAGGCCTGCCACTTCTTTTTTGTCCTCCACTTGCCTGGTTTCCTCAAACTTTTAAGTACACACTATACACCACCTATGCCAAGATAAAAACAAAAAGGGTTGTTGTCACTAGCAGTGTCACAAGCTGCTAGTAACAAAGTGCCTAAGGCAAGTTTTATTTACCCCTTGAGTTAGGGACATTTTTTATGCGTGAATGATTTATAGATTAATGTTAAGTGGCTTAACAAACAAATAATTCCTATGAAATTCTTATGGAAATGGTCAGGTACAAGGACTGGACTGAAAACAAGTGGAAAAGCAGCCAATGTTTAAAATGAAAGACCTTCAGAGAGCCTATTGCTTTACCACTTTACAAGAAACTCTGTCCCATTGAAAGCAAAATATAAAGAAATTACAGGTGACTCTGGACTTTTGCACAATACTGTAGCTTATAACTTACACTATCGGTAACTTATACTTGATTTACTATCCCTCCATTACTGTGTTGTTCCTTTACCTTTAAAGGATGCTGTGTAGTCTATTTATTACATGTTGTCATGCATGAATATTCCCAGAAGTGCTGCCACATTTACCCCACCATTGTTTGTACTTTTTCCTTTCAGCATGTGCATGTCTGTTTCTCTGGGACCACTAAGATGTTGGAAAACATGAGGCACAGACATTCATCTGGTTGGGTCCTCGCAGGCCTCTGTGGTCTGTTTTGAATCCACATCAATGCACTGTGCTGGGTGGGGTTTGGAAGATGCTGATCCTGCTTTCTTCAGCTGGAGCAGGGACCATATTAAAAATGACCACTAACAGGCACTGTGATGATTGATTGAACAGGAAACATATTTGTTAATTGCAATAATTTGCTTAAGCAAAATTCTACTCATGCAAAAATGCTGTTTATTCTTGGTTAATGGCTTAAGAAACACATTCAAAATCTGGAAGACAATGCAGTATGACTTCATATTTATTGTGTCACATCTTTCATTGCACAGGGTTTAAAGTGAGGTCATGTTAATAACTGGTACAAAAAACCCATAAAATGTTCAACATTCTGCAATGAACATGATATAATGAAAATACTCCAGCAGTATGAACCAGCACTCTTTAACTGCTCTGCTGAGCAGCTTGGCCCCATCTGTAATTATATTTTTAATTTGTCATGTAGCCAGCAGAGGGTGCCAAAGCTAGGAAAACTGTACATTAACTCCTTTGGATAAAAACCCCACCCCCAAGGAACTCAAGACCCTGACATCCCTGGAGGCAAAATTTATGGCTGAATGATGACTCAACACCTACTTCAGTTTGCCTATATGTCCAAAAAACATTAAGAGTGAATACGAGATCAATGCCAAGCTGTAAGTTTGCTTTAAAGGAGTGATGCTTTTTGAGCTCAGGTCATTTAACCTTGTAAAATAATTTAAATGACCTAATCAATTAGCAAAACAACACACAAAACAATACGCCAGATGAAGTGACAACAACTTTTACACAAATGTGTAAATGTGGTCACAGCACTGAATTCCAACAAGAAATTATTAATGGGACAAAATTAAGAGAATTAAGAGAATAAATACAGGCAAAGAGCCACCAGAAATTAGCTTTGTGTGAAGAAATTGCAAAAGGCATCAGTGATTAGAGCAGGGCGATATGACCAAAAATATTTTTCAGGATATACATTTGAAAATTTGTGATAACGATATAACTGACGATATAATTGACACTAGACAAACTACTTTATAACTCCACAACTTTATTAGTGCAAAAAAACAAAAACAAAACATCAATGTATTTTCAATTAAACAAGCTGTTTTTTTATGTGCATTAAAGTTATATAAAAATTTAACAGCGCAAATGCAAATTCTTTGCTGACAGTTTAACCAAAAGGCATTTCCAGTGGAAATTGGCCGACATATCCTCAGCATAACCATGTATAATATCCACAAAACTTAAAAAGAGGTTATACACACACAATATGGTAATATTATGTTGAAGCACAGTACGTATCCCTCCGCGAGGCTCCTGATTACGATAGCCGTAATGCTCCGACAATCCATCAAGCGGTGCGGCTTCATAGCTTAGCAAAGCCGTACTAAAACATTTGACAGATTTTCGAGCGCTGTGTACCACATAAAATCGTTTCGAGGTCAGTAAACACAACCAGAATTCATACATAAGGCACACGGGATTATATGGGGCACTGTCGATTTTCAGAAAAATCAAAGGATTGATTTTAAGTGTGCTGTATTTTCCAAAAAACACGGTAATAACGACGGCCCGCTAGCATGCTCTACCAAAAATAGTGCTTTGTTGTGTATCTGACGGACGAAAGCTAAACCAGTTCCACACCACTGACGTTGCAGCATTTTTACAAACCAATTCTGGTTCATCCGTTTCATTCAACGATCCGCTTTCGCCCTCCTCTTTCTCCGTCGCCGCCATGCTTTTTCCGTCATGTGCGTATGAAAACAAAGGTACTGCGCATGCACGTTTTACCCATATTCTATTGCAATATTTCATTTTCTTATCATTGCCCAACATTATACCGGTATTACCGTGAACGGTATGATATGGCCCAGCCCTGTTAGTGATATTATTATAAAATATGCACACTGCATTTAGTGCGAGTGTTTTAGAGAGCTAAAACATGTCGGACAAGTGGTTTCTCCAAAGTGAACCAAAATAACTTTTAATTTCCCCTTGAAAATGAAAACAGAAATCAGCTGGGGGATGAGAAAGAAGAAAAGCTTTTTTTTTCTACTCTAAATTATGGAAGTGAATTTCCTCTCCCCAACTCTTTTTTTTCCTTGTTCAGTGCAATTTACTGTGTATAAAAAGAAGAGGAGAAGATACTAGCAATAACAAAGGGTTCACGCACAATAAAGAATAAATGACCTCGCTAAAATTAGATTTTTTTTCCTCTCCTTTTTCCTCTATTGACTAAACCCACTGCTGCCGAGACCTCATTTACCTCTTTCAACTCTTGTGTTTCTGCGCTATTTCCCTGCGCTGAGACACCATATGTATTACGGAATAAAGTGCCTGCTCTGTCGGTGTCAGACACAGAGCTTCAGTTGGTGGTGCTCTTTACAAGAGAACAAGCGTTTTCACAGCTTCTTTAGGAGTTTGCGTGGGCTCCACTATAAACAGCACCAGTCAGTTACATTACCAATAAGCTAATGAACACTCCCCAGTCTCGCACAAACATATCACTACACAAATACCTACAGTGCAACGCACTCCCAAACAGGTGCACCATGTGTGCATCGGGCACACATAGACCGCCTCTGGCTGTGCCCACTTGCTGCTGAGTGCAGGTGGATGCAGCTTTCATTTTCACTGCCACGGTAGAATTACTGCATGTGGCAAAACAATCTCATGATCAGCCTTCACATTTTTAAGAGTACCAGTGCTAATGGTTTGTTCAATAGTGAGTACTTTGATACAGTATGTGCACTGGCATTGTCAAGTCTGTGAGTGTGAATTTTACCAACTGCATGTGTGACATCGATGTGTGGAGATGTTTATATATACAGCAGTCCACAAAGAATTACTACAGTGCATTCATAGTTTTAAAATGAGTTTGGGAGATTTGGGAATTACATCCCAAAACACAACACCCGATAGTTAATCCATTATGATTAAGTAGAAGCTTGTGTGTGTTCTCTGCTGGTGAATGACGATACAGTACAGTATTTATAGCTGTGTCAGTGACCATATGGATAGCCAGATATGTCCTACAGTGGGTGACGCTTTTACTACATCAAGAAACAAAAAATGTGCTGGTTAATTTCTATATTTAACTGTTTTGAGGGTTCAGCAGCAGATGCAGTGACAAAATGCTTGAGACGACAGATTTCATTTTTATGACAAAGCTCTGTCGATCAAGTGTGAACCAACAAGAGACAGGGAGATTTGATGGACTCACTTATACGGAGCTCTGGTGTAGCCTGCAAATGTTTTATCATGGCAACATGTGCGGTGTAGCATGTTAATAGGCCCATAATTGGAATACAAACATCCATGTTAAATGGATTTTTATAATCACCCAATGCATCTGAAACAGAAAGTCAAACAAAGACTGAGGTGTGCACAAGTAGCGTACATAACACTTAGAAAACGTACCTTCGTGGACAAAAGACATGTCCTGTGTAATTATAGCCTTAATATAATTTCTGTCCTCTGGCCTACATATATAAAAGATAATTTTAGCACTACGATATTATAGAGAACACTGTGCTAATACACTTGACTGTAGTCCAATGTTGTGCTTCGAGTAGCTAGAATGAAATGCCATATGGGTGCACTGCAAAGTCAATTCTACGGACTTCTCAGGCAGTGTGCAGAGTGTGTTTTTGAATATATCAGTATCACAGCGGAAACTATCAGGGGAGCAGTGAAACACTGAGCCACAGCAGGCAGCACCCCTACTACTGAATTAATAAACAACAGCAGGGAGAGAAAGCCCTGATCAAGTGCATGGGTCAAGATTTTCTTCAGCATTTACATTTTAACAGAGACTTGTGGACAGAGATGACTAATATCAACATCGTCTCATGTAAACAAGTGTAACATGCCACGCTAATTACACATATGTGGTTGTTACACTGCTTACTGAATGCAATTTTGTTTAAGGGAGAGATTAGTTTGTGACTCTAAATCCCTGTGAAAAATATTAAAATAATAGAACAAGCCTTATATGTAGGGGGAGAAAATCATTCTCATTCAGATTCGTAATGATTCCTCTTATTTACACTGATAAAACTACATTTTAAAAGACAAAATTCACTAGCATGGTCTCGCAAAAAGCAGGCAAGTCAGGAAATGGATGGCGTAAAAAGGTATGACTGTGAGGTGAAAAAAGTTGAACCCAGACTAAACCCAGACTGCTGGAAACAAACAAGTGCAGGATCCATTTGCAAATAAGAGAGACCACATCTGCCCCCTCCCACCCAGGCCCTTTCCACGGCAGACATTTTGTCATGTCACAGTAGGAAAGGCACCAGTTTTAATTAGAAGAATAAAGAATGGCCGAATTCCATTTCTTCAGTTTCAAGTGGCTGCTATTGTATTCATGTTGGTTTTACTGTCACACTGCCGTGGGTTACTGGAACATTTGAACAGAATAATATTAGTAACACGTGTGCTTTCTTTCCTACTGTGACATTCTCTGAGTGTTTGGGGTGAAAAAGGGCTGACGGAGAGCAAATTTCAGCTTGAGCGCACCTGGAAGCAACACGCTAAATGCAGTGATAATGAAAGTGCTGGTTAGTGATTAGCTCCTGTCACAAAGATCGGAGTGGTAATTTAATCTTTAAGAGACTGACTCACGTGAAACCCACGGTGAGCTACCTGTTAATACAAAATTTTAATAAAAGCACCGCAAAATTCCTACACATTTGTACAGGTGTGTGCACCATGTCACTGTATCTCTGTGAGGTTTAAATAAAAGCAATATTAATCATACTTACGGCTGATACATCATGAAAAAAAACATATCTACTGTGTATGTGTGTATTTAAATGAGTGTGTATGAGCTATGTATTTGTGTGGTGCTGCTCAAGCGAGTGTGGAGGGTTGCTGTGGGTGGTAATGAGCTGCTGCTCAGTTTCCACAGCAACATCCTAACTCAGTCAGTCTCCATAGCAACTGATAACAGCATTAGCTGATTCAGCCTAAGTGAAGGTTCATGTCAGAAGGAGGGAAAAGGTTTTTTTTGGTCTTTTTTCAGGCTGCTACTGATAAACCTTGAAGGGAATGTAGGGAGTTAGACTCCTGAGATGTCCACTAAATCTGCCGGACCAAATTTTGGGGGACAATCCCGTGTTTGACTGTTTGATATGGTGAGGTGGTCAACAGATAATCAAACCAAAATCTTGGAGCAATTACAGGTTTTTGAATAACTCTGGAGTACTTAGAGTGAAGATAATCCACTCTAAACTCAAACAAACAAAAAGTAAAATAAGTATTTGATCCCCTTTAACCCAGTCAGAATTCTGGCTCCAAGAAATTGGCTTTGTACCCATGTGGCACACAGCCAATCAATTACAGATACTCCTGTTCTCAGCTTGTTATATGTACAAAGCAGATGTGTCCGGAAGGCTGGAATGGCCTACAAGAAGCTAGGTGAGAAGGTGACAACTGTTGGTGGAATTATTTGGGAATGGAAGAAGTATAAGATAACCATTGATCACCCTCGGTCCTGAGCTCCATGCAAGATCATGCCTCATGGGGTGAGGATAATCAAGAGAAAGGTGGTGTATCAGCACAAAACTACAAGGGAGGAGCTTGCTAATGATCTGAAGGCCGTTGGGACGCAAGGTCCTCCTGTTTAAGTAGGCACATGCATAGGCCCATCTTAAGTTTGCCAGTAGGCACCTAAATTATTCAGAGGAGGCTTGGAAGAAAGTGCTGTGGTCAGATGAAACCATAAACAAGCTCTCTGACATCAACTAGAAGAGAAATGCTGAGTATCTAGAGATTATCCCCACCGTCAAGCACAGTGGTGGTAACAATATGCTTTTAGCCTGTCGACACAGGTCGACGCTGACATTGCATTGATGGGTCAATGGATGGGACCATGTACCATAAAAGCCAGAAAACTGAAGATGGTGAATGATGTGTCTTCCAGCAGGACAATGACCCAAAATACACCGCCAAACTACAAGGCAGTGGCTAAAGAAGAAGCACTTTAAGTTCATGCAGTGGCCTAGCCAGTCTTCAGACCTCAGTCCTATAGAAAAGAAGCATCGAGTTGCCAAGTCGCAGTCAATAAACCTAAAGGATTTAAGAGTTTCAGTAAAGAGGAGTTGCCCAGAATCAGTCATCAGATGTGTGCAAACTTGGTCACAAACTAAATACAACGATTCCACGACCAAGTACTAAATCAATTTATAAGCTTTAATATGTTTTTACTGGATTTTCAGTTGATATTCTGTCTCCATTAAAATGAAACTGTCATAAAAATAAGATTTGATTTCTTTGTAAGTGAGCAAGTGGATCAAATAACAATTTCCCCGACTGTAAACAGCCACATTTCCTATAAAGGAAATCAAAGAAAGAGGAAAAAAAGAAGCCCAATACGGTCTATGACCAAACTAATTCTGCAAGATGTCAAGTAATCGATAAGGCTCAACTGAGGTATAACTTCAACCAGTATTGCACTTTTACCCCTACATGATATATAACGCAATTAGAAAAAGCACAACCCCCATCAGCTAAATACAATAACTTGACCTTGGTTATAATTTTCATTTACTCTCAGCACATTTATCATTGCAAAGAAAACAGGGAGGAGCCAACAAGGTTTGAATGTGGTTGAGAAAATGGAAGGGAGTAGAGCGACTAAAACACCAGTGACCTCTAAAGTCCTGAATTCAGAATGACAGACCACATAAATCAAGACTTTGTTAATATAATTTCTTGTCTGTTTTGTCAAGCCTGCACACATCTTGAACTACAGAAACATTTTATCAATTTTTAGATAGAAAAGAAAGAGTTGGCAGAAAGAGTTGTAAAAGGTCTGTCATAATCATGACTATCTTCCACTTTAATTTTTAATCACCAAATACATCTGAAAGAATTTAATTTAAAAGATGATCAAATTTATATACAAAACAGAGTCCCTGTTTATGAAGGTATGAACAGAAAATACAAACAAAAAAATAATGCAAATGTATGGTCACATTTCGTGTCAGCATCACATTAAGTGTATTTTTTCCAATAGTGACACGAGAGGCACTAAAATACTGGTAAGCATGAATTGACTGTACTTAAACCAAGTGCTTGTTTAAGCAGAATAAAGCTTATCAAGTGAGCGAGGAAACTTATCTGGTTGTGTCTTTACCTTAAACTGAGAACATCTCACGTGTGATTTAATGTTGTTCTGAAGAATAAACCTATGCTCTGCTGCCCCTAGGGACTGATACTAAATGTGCCACTTCAGTAAGGCTTTAGACTTTACATCATCTTATCAAAATAAAGTGGAACCCCGGCTTACGAAGACCCCATTTAACGCAAAATTCAAGTTACGAAGGCACTTAATGGCAATATTTCTGCCCGTGGTACGGCAAAATGCCTGCGTAACGAAATAGATAAAATAGAAACATTAAATTCAATTCCATAATGTTACATGTACATGTACGCATGTATGCATGTATACGTATGCTTTCTTCAACCTCCGCCACCTCCTCCTCCACCAAGAACTTTGTCTTCAGCCAGCATCGCCTCACTCAAAAGGCGATGGAAAAAGGTGCTTTGACTTACAAAAGACCCTTTGGAACGAATTAATTTCGTAAGTCGGGGTTCCACTGTATTAAGAACACATTTCCACACTACTGTACCTCTCAACCATGTTTTATGAAATTCAGCCAAATGGTTTTTGTGTAATCATTTTGACAGACAAATGGAATAAGAATACCACGGTAAAATTCAACATATTCAACCTTCGGTTTATAATTTCTGGTTATACTAATGCAGTCAGGCGTTATTGTATTTGCTCCAAAAGACAAAGTACTGTATTCACATTATTTCAAACCACAGATAAAGCACAAATTGTAACCTTAATCCAATCCAATAAAAGATACTGAGAGGGTCTTCTTACATATTATTTAGTAATTTGGCACCGTGTGTCTATTTTGTTTTACCAGAAAATGGTTAAATCTTTGTGTTTCAATCAGTTGTTAATAAAACCAAATAACTTCATGTTTTTTAGCTTATCAGCTATCAGTGCCTTCCCACTCGATTTCTCCCTGGCCTAATGTAAAAGAAATGAAAAGGAGTGAGCAATGCTGTATCTACACATCCTAAATGGATCATCAGTGCCTGGTTGCCATGGAAAAATGGATGTTTAATGCAATGGCTGAATAAATACACCCTTTTCTGAAATATACACAAAGAGGGAAACAAAGGAAGGAAACGGAGCGGATCATTTTTGATCCAGTCTTGCATTCTCAAGGCTATGCCCTGCAAGCAGTGGCTACATATGAAGAGAGAACTGGCAGGGTGAACAAACCATTCTCCCTCTTCCCCGGGATTCTTTTAGCCGTCTTCGTGTCTCTGGCCCATGCTACCGAAAACAAGAGAGGGCACATAACATCAGTTATCACAACATGGAAGAACACCGCAATGAGCAAATCAAAGAAAGGGAATGCCTGCTGACAAGAGGCAGATAGATTGAAGGCCGTGAAAGAGCAGCATGCTTTACTCTGTGTGTGTGCGTGTGTGTGTGTGTGCACGCGCGCGCATGTGTGATAATAGTGGGTGGTTTGACTTAATGGCTACCATTGGGTGAAAGCAAAAAATATTAGCTAACCTAAGCCTGGTGGTTTTAGTTGGCTTACTAAAATCAATTAAGGCCACTCAGAGTGGGGTTTAGTCTGGACTGCTAACATGCATGTGGGCACATCTGCCTCGCTCAAATACACTGAATATGGGCACACCAGGTGAGATCACAGCTTTGTAAAAGATTTCAGAATAACCTTTAAGATTAGCAGGACTAAGCTTAATATGTTTCACAAAACATTATGAGCTTTACACATCATGGAAATACTTAAAGTGAGAAAGAGAAAAACAATAGCTGTTTAATATGCATCCTCCTCGATCCTACTCCAAAATGACCAAATTATATGTCTGAGAGGAGCAGCTAAAATTGAGCCCTAATATCTTCTTTAGTAAGCCAAGAATCCTGATAAAGCTGAGATCCCGAAATCCTCGCCACAGTTGTTTATCTAATATGTCACAGGTCTGATATGACAGACACTTTTATTTAGTGCTACATCATGTTTCATTGCCTTGTTTGGATGAAGGTCAAAATAAATGCACCCTCTATTAATACCGTTTGGAAATACAAATGAACACATTTTCATTTCTGTGGAAATAATTTGCTATAAGACAGTGAAAAATTGGTTTGCAGATATTTCATTAGTTTATGATACTATCCATCTGTTATCTCTAAGAAGTCATTTATAATTAACAATATGACCTGTCAACAACAAAGGTTGTCTCACACTCCAATTTTTCCTCCTACCACTCTTTATCAGTCATACAAAAGCCTATTGTGTGTATGCATGTGATCTACCAGTACAGTAATCCCATCCCCTGTTCCTTTGTTGTAATCCTAGAATTTCCTCTAATAGGGAAGTTTCCACTCACATTTAGTCATATATACACTAGCTCTTAATCCTGGTAGTCTAATAAGCGTTGTATTTTTGGATGGCTTTGTGTGATTTTTTTTTTTTTTGTCAGCCCTTACATTTTTGCCGCTACAGTTTCATTATGAATTACGGTTAAGTCCATGTTTTGTTGGACAAATGGAAAACTTTGCACTTTTCCCTCTGCACACCACCACAGTCGCTTTTAAATCAAACAATCACAACGCGGTTGCAGCTTCAAAGACACTGTGAGTTTTACAAAATTTTGCATTCACTGTTGAGGAATTACAGTCACTTTTGTGCACAGTCCCCCTTTTTTTGGAGAGTCAGAATTAATTACACAACTTACTGATAAGCAGTATCCACGGACAGGTGAGGTTCGTTCCCAAGGAGATGTCAATGCAAGTGGGGAAGACGTCATTAGGCTCAAATTAATAAGTTTGTTGATTATTAAGAATAAATGCACTGACCAACTCACCAACATCAAAAGACCTGAAAGATGACAAAATGTGAACAAGGTGAATTATTAAAATATAAATAAATACAACTTCACCATATCTAACCAAGTCAATGAGACTTTTAACACGATATGATAGTCATATCATTGTCAAATTCTGTAATCGAGAGATGCCGTCATGAAGGAAAATACAGAGGGCTGCAAACTGCAAACCGTTCTTTACACTCAAGATTGAAAAAGACAGACTAGACTTTGCCTGAAACCAGCTAAAAAAGCCCGCACAGTCGTGGAAAAATATTTGGACAGTTTAACTTGTACCAGAATGATGGGAAGAGTAAATTAATGCAGCATGATCTGAAGCATACTAAATTATGTGTTGTAATGGTGGAGACAACAATCAGCAACTGAAAGCGGCTGCAGTAGAAGCCTAGCAGAAAATCTCAAAGAAGGAAAAACAACATAACAAAATAAGCCTTATTTAACATTATTATAGTTTGTCGAAATACTTTTGGTAAATAAATGGTAAATGGCCTGTATTTGTATAGCGCTTTTACTAGTCCCCCCTAGGACCCCAAAGCGCTTTACACACCCAGTCATCCACCCATTCACACACTGGTGGAGGCAGCTATAGTTGTAGCCACAGCTGCCCTGAGGCAGACTGACAGAAGCGAGGCTGCCATATCGCGCCATCGGCCCTTCTGGCCAACACCAGTAGGCGGTAGGTGAAGTGTCTTGCCCAAGGACACAACGACCAAGACTGTCTGAGCCGGGGCTCGAACCGGCAACCTTCCGATTAGAAGGCGAACTCCCAACTCTTGAGCCACGATCGTCCGATTTTGGGCCTCTGAGAATAGAATACTATGTAGAAAAATAACTGTAATTCCTAAACAAATAAAGCAAAATTTCCCTGAAATTAAAGCTGAATATCTGTACTCCCATCAGATATTGACTGTTTAATAAAAAAAATCCACTGTGGTTGTGTACATAGGCAAAAAAAATGCAAAAACTGTGTCTTTGCCCAACAAATTATGGGCCTAAGTGTAAAATATTGAGGCAGGTGGTTAAAAGAGTAAAGTTACTAGAGAAAATGTAAAGCTAATGGATGAGCAAGCTATACAAGTTCTATGTTTACAGTTTTTTAGTTTATTCTGTCTAAACCTGCCCAACCTAACGCTAATCCAGTTAAATGTTTTTGCATTTTGTGGCACATTGTTTAATCAGCACCCGCTGATGCACACATCCCGGCCCGTGGTAGAAACTGTGCACTCACAGTTTTTGGACAGTATGCCAGTGACCTTCTCATGGCCTCCTCTACTTGGCACAGGATATAATGGGCTATCATCTTCCAGTTATGTACATGTGGGATTTGGCTTTGCCTCTGTTCTCTGACAAAGTAATAGGCTGTCTGTTTACATAAGCACCTTCAGTTCTGTTTTTACCTTTTTGACAAACCCCTAATCGAATATGTGGATTAAAATGTGCACTCACAGTTAGTTTCTCTGCCAAGCAATCGACAAATCTCTTATCAGTGATTAGATTTTGTAAACTTATCTACCTTTTATATTCTGACTACACAAGTGCCTCACCATCACAGAGTATATTATGTGATGAGTGACAGCCAGATCAAAAAAATAGGGTTTCAGCTGAAACCCTGGGAAGAAAAGGCATTTTTTTTACCTACTACTAAAGAGTTAAGCAACAGGTTGCTTCAGAAAAGGAAGCAAACACTCTGAAATGCACACAATAAAAGCCCAGTTATAATCCTCGACTGTGCTGCTGTGACAGTGGATATCTCAAAATAAAGCTCCACAGTGTTTGAGGTTGCATGGATGAAGCTTTCCATAGGAGCTGGCGTCAGTCATTTGACAGGATAATCCTGTCAAGAAGAGAAAAGTCTGCCGCAACACATCAAGTGAAACACAGCCATCAAAAGAGTTCACAAACCACCAGATTAAAGACTCATCTATTCTAATCGACAACCATGTGTAGTTTGTGCAATTGCATCTCTGGGTGAATGCGTGCTTGTGTGTATGTGCTTTTGTTCCATGTGTGGGTTTTCACATGAGTAGGCGTGAGTGTTTATGACATAACTGAACGAGGGACGACTTGCTTCCCCGAAGACGAAAGCTGAAGAGATGAAACAACACTTCAAAACATTGAAGGAATAATTCATGTTTTTTCTCATGTCTAACTTGTAGGCTTTTACGTTCTGAATTCCCACAGATCCCCAACAAGTTCAAAATCACAGATCACACACTCTACAAAGCGTCTGGTGACACTTCCGACAATATGGTGGGAAAAGGAAAGCCAACACGCCAGGCGATGAAGAAGAAAAAAATTCATATGTTAGCTGTGGCCAAATAGTGATTCAGCATTTAGTCTATTTTATATAAAGTATTTTGGATTCCATTCCTAATAACAAATAGTACTAGCTTCATAAGTTGTATAAAAATCTGTCTCCAGGTAATAGAAATGCAGAGAAAATCACATAACTACAGCAATAATCAACAAACGGACTGTGCAAAGGTTTCTTTATATTTTGCTAGGACACTGAGAAACATATTGGGTGCAAACATGCACGGAAATACAATATATGAGGCAAAACTGTGTTTGTACAATTCTAACAAACTTGAAAGTCAATATTATTGTGCCCACTTTATCCTGCAACCCAGCCTGAACTCTTATTGACAACCTTTCTTGTCATTTCTTGAAATTGGCGTCAGTAATAGTTCTCCAGGCTTCTTGAAGGACACTCAAACCTCTCCTTTGGATATTGGCTTCCTTTTGTTACCTTCTCTGTCAAGATGATGCCACGCTGTTTCGGTGATGTTGAGGTCTGGGCTCTTGGGAGGTCAGCCCATCACTTAAAGTGTTCTATTATGCGATTTTCTCTCCAGGTATGCTTTTACTGCATTGGCAGTGTGTTTGGGATTAAAAACTAAGCTCCATAAAATGGATGGATCATGTTGGCTGGACAATGGTGGATCAAAATCTGACAGTATATCCAATTTTGGTGAGATCCTCAACACTGCTTCTTGACAGCCACCCTTCCACTGAAAATATTTCTGACGTTCAACTGAAGAGCCAGATACATCTCTCAGGTCCTGTGTCAGGTCTTTGTTAGAGATTTTCTCCCATTTTTAAGGACATGACTTTCAGATACTGGTGAGCTTCTGTAGACAGGCTTCTCTCTTCCTCCACTTGCCTGTTTCCCTCAAATTCTTAATGTACACCATGTTGAGATATGTCACCTTTTCAGCTAATAGCGCTAATAAGAGTAAACTTATTGATACAAAAATCCCATTTCATGCCTCCCAAACAGTTACCTTTGCCATTTTTCATACATTCAATTAATAAAATGGGAACAAATTATGTGTTTTTGAGACAGGCTGCTAAAAACTAAAGTACCTAAAGATACAACAAAAAACGGGATCTTTTTGTCCATGTAGCCAAAACACTGGTTCATTTCTTGACTTAGGTGCTTTCAAAATGATTGAGTGATTGATAGGTCTGTGTTAAAAGCAAACAAATAAAAGCAATCCACTGAAATCGGCCAGGTACAAATAGCAGACTGAAAAACTTTGAAAGACCTTCAGAAAGCCTGGAAAACTATTGCTCAAGACCAAAATTACAAGAAAGCCTGGCTCCTCAGAAACAATACATAAAGAAATGAAGGGTAGCTCCAGACTTTTGCACAGTTCTGTAATCCTCATCTATTTTCTCGATCGTAAGTACCCTATCGCTTCTTGGTAATTTTGAAAGTGGTAGCATTTCATCACTCATGTTGGTAGTGTAATTAAATGCATCTCTGACTATTCCTGGCATTAACTAATTGACATATCTGAGGCGCATTAATGCCGACAGTGATGGACTCCTGCATTTTCATGACATAATGCAGTCAACATGTGTTGAACAACATGTGCAGGTGGAAAGAAGGTCTTAAAGCGCTATTCACTTAAGTGCTCTCTGACTGTTTTTTTCATTAGCTTGAGAAAGAAACACAAAAGATAATTACTCCTCTGCAATGTTGTCATTCAGCAGCTCCCCTGTCTGGTCTGTTGCAGACCTTAGGGGGCGTCACCATCAACCTCTGTGCTCCATCAAGAAAAGCCATTAAGACGAGAGGGCAGAAGACAGAGCAGTAACACTGAAGCATTTTAACAAAGCGATGTGAAATGCAATTACCCTGACAGAGGCTGTAACACAAGCAATTTATGCAAGCTCACTGACATTCTGCATCTGCATGGTGAGATCCATACTTACAGTATGTTAAGTATGTTTTCTCCCAGACTGACAAAGAACACGTGTAAACAACATATTTTTTGTGGGATAATTACATTATATTATGTTATGTCTGACACACCTTACATAAGATGAAATGCAAGCTAAAAAGTGCAGCACATATTGGCACCTTTAAGCCAGGGCTTCACACGTTTACATTTAATTCTGCTGGGAAGAAACCCCATCAAGAAGATTTCAGACTCTTTAGCTTTCTCTTCATGATTGACAGGGTCTCTCATTTATGAGATGGACACTGCTATCGGGCTTCATGTTGTGAGGCCTATTATCATTGCAGGAAATCAAAGAGGAAAATGTAGATAAGACTGAAGGATATTTATGACACATCTGTTTCATTTTAAACCCTTTCAAATAAGGATGTGAAGGGTAGTAGGGATTTTGTAGGCACTGGGCGGGAAGATGGCTGTTTTTGGATCATCTCAGGGGTTTTGGCTCTCCGATAATGAACGGCAGTGAAACACTCAGGGATTTGACCAATATACTGTATCAGCGCACTAATGGATTTCATCATCCTCATCAGTGAGATTTTAGAAATATTCATCACTTCTAATACTCTGATGAGCTTTCCAGTACAGTATTTGTTATTCTGTTATTTTAGTTTAGCCTTAAATGGAATAAACAAAGACAACTCAAGTGGCTAGGCCCTAGCCGCTAGGGGATAGCCACATGGAAAAAATGCCTTAATCAGCTGAGTCTAAGGTTCAATTCCAGACCGATCAGATCTTTACTGAAACTCACTCATCTCTCTTTCTCTACATTACCTGTCAGTTGAACAGTGGCTATCAAATATAAGCAAAAAGGCCTAACATATATTACTCAAGCATTTGCCAAAAAATAAATAAAGAAAAGATTAGTGGAGTTATTATGCTATTGAGATATTTGCAGTATGGCTACAATAGAGTTTGATTATTGCAAAACAATCATAATCCTGAAGTTCATCTCCCACAACAGTTCTTTTACGGGCTGGCCGTTTAGCTGGATTTCTATGACCACACACTCTTCTATGAGCCTTGTTATCAGGCATTCAGCAAAACGCAAGGAACCACTGAATCGGCTGAAGCAGGTTGAAAGAACCTAAATGACGGAATTATGTCACAAAATAAAGCCACTGGGATGCAGTCAACATCACACACCAGAGAAAATGCTGAGGGGGATGTTTTTTTCTCCTTTAGCACAAGCATTATTTAGCTGTAAACGATACCCACACACTTAAGCACAGACTCCCACACAAAGACTGAGGGATGTTGTACACAAACACAGATGCAAAAACAACACACACAAGAGGAGAGGAAAAACAGGATAGTTAGGTGAGTTGTGAGTCATCCTTATGTTTTTCCTGCTTCAGCCCACACATATATTTATATCAGCTTTCTTTCTCGTTCTACATACCATATTCTCTTTACTTTGAAAAAAAAAATCCATCCATATACACTTCTGACATCAGAATGGTGTCAATAAAGTTTCGTGTTTTATCGATTTTCTATATTTGACTTGAAGCACAAATGCATATATGAATAGTAAACACATGCACCTGTTCTTTTTCTCTTACATATCAGTGCTATATGCCACGTGTGCCATATTCTTTGACAAAGATTTGCTTGGACACTGGAACTGCCAACAGTACGTGAAACTGTGGCTTCTTGCCTGATGTTATCACTTCCTGTCACCTGTGAGTGATTTTATGATGACAAAAAAATAAACACTGTTGTTTTTCAAATTATGGCGCTGCAGTAAAAATCGCACCATCATTACACCATACAAGTCTCACCTTGTACTTTAAACTCTAGGGGTTTTTCTTGAGGACTGGATATTATTTATCCTCAACAGAAAGTTGACATGCAACATTGGAAGGACGGTGACTCATTTTCCATATTCATGCATAAATACAAAACACTACAGTCCAATTTTCATGTGAATTCTCATGCCAGAGCTCCCATTTGAGAGTGTGAGGTGCTGGCAATAGCAAAAGCAAATATATTCCATGTCCAAAGAATTTTCAATAAGGAGGAAGCAATTTGTGAATTTAAAAATAAAAAAACAGCCTAGTGCACTTTCAAATAATTGAGAGGTTTTTCTGTCAGAGTACTACATTCTGAAATATCTGTGTAACTACATTTTAAATCTCTGTGTCAAGCTCAAGCTTGGACGCTTTTGGTTTTATCCACATTACTAAAGAGATGTGCTTTAGGTTCAGTATGCAACCAACAGCCATTGTCTATACTCCAACCAGAGGTGTCAGGAAGACAGAGAGAGTCTGGATGTTGGGGCAGGCGGTTGTGGGTTTGACTTGACTGATCTCAGCCTCCTGCAAACTAAAGACCACTGGGCTTGACCCCAGCTGTCCCTCGGGGCATAAAAATCAAAGCTGAGGAACAGAATTCCACAAGACACATAAAAGCATATATAACATCACGCTGCTCAGCGTGTAGAAATCTGTGTGGAAGTGGATGTCCGTTAGCTTCAAGTCAGGCGAGGTCAGCACGGGGGCATGCCACTCCTGAACCGTAGCCAAAAATGTAAATTAGTTAGCTCAGACTTGTCAGCGTGATTGCTCTTTTGCTGACAGGACTGTCAAGAGCACAAGTGAAGTCAGCATTCTGCTTTCCATTAGCATTTCAATGCTGATCTGGGATTACGACTTACACGCTTTATTTCCACTGATAATCTGCTCTCAGAGAAGATTGCAATGGAAGAATTGGTAAGATGTTCACGGTATAAACAAGAAAAATTTGTAAAGTCACTAAAAGCTGCATCGCATTGGTTAAATGTGACATTTGACAGGTATGACATGGAAATACTACCTAAGTGAAATAACTGCTTTGTATATGATTGCATTAAAGGTTGGAGTGGTGACCAAGTTTTGCGTGCTTCAATCCTTCAGCCTACATATTGTACAGATAGCTTTAGTTGACAAGGAGGAACCATTACTGAATAGGACAATCAATCAAAGCTTCAAATCAATCAAAGCTTCCCAGTGTCAATAAACTGCTGTCATCAAGCAAGACATTGCCTTCCGGGTGATGGTTGCCCTTCACCTGTCCCTGACCTGAAAGCATTCGTTCATACCGGTGCTTTGCATAGGCACTGTCTAAACACCATGCACAACAAAGTCTGCTGAATACCGAACGTAAAGCTGGATCTTATCCTGGTGACACAGAACTCCTGCCATGCATCCTTGACACCGAACTACCCACTGTTACAATGAATATAAGTGGTCAGCTTAAGTACTATAGCAAGCTCTTAATCAATGACCTGCTAGTTATTTATGAACCCCATATGCTTTTCTATTTCCCTCTCTCCTCAAAACAGGATCGATTTCAAGTGCAAGTGTGTAAGAAAGAATCCTGGATCTCAGTGCAAAAGTTTATGCCATCAACAAGAATAAACAACTATTACTAGTAACTGCAGTAGCAGTCCTATTGAGTCATTAACATTAATAAACTGTTTTCATATATGTGAACTGCAAAGCTTCTCAGATGTGAGGACTGCCAGTATTTTTGTCGTATTTAATACAAATGTGGATTCTAAAAAAAGAAAAATTTGCTTTACAAATTTTTGAGATAAAATCAAAACCAATCAACCTATAAATTAAATAACTGACCAATTACTCAGCAATGAGAAAATCTGTGCCCCTAGTTGATCCTTAAGATAATTATAAATCACTACTTTACAGGCACGCTGACCAGTGTGCTAATCTCTACAAAAACCTGGAATACCTCCCTTTGCCAGAGGGACAGAAAGAAGGGAGCGAGATTGGCAGTTAGCTGGCAGGCATGTCGGTTGAGTGTTAGTGTGTTGGCGCTGCAGCCAAAGATACCACTGAGTGTCTATCTTCTTTCATACAGGGAGCCTTTCCCACTTTCTCTGTCTCACACAGACACAAACAAGCACGGAGCATTACATCAAACTCCGAATGTGACAAAGGAGGACTGCCTGTGTGTGTGTGTGTGTGTGTGTGTGTGTGTGTGTGTGTGTATATAACTGTCCAGGCTGACTAAGTATCTTTGTAGGAATCAGGATTAGGTTGCCTCACTGACACACAAGGCTTATGTAAAGCTGACCCACAATGCGAGGCGCCACACGTGAATGTGAACTGCCAGGTTGCAGTGCTATTCCCATCCTAACTGGCACCTCAAACGGTATTGTCACTCTTACAGCCAAATGAAAGTTTTCAGTTTTGCTTATTAGATCCGATCAATTTTAAGAATGTTTCTGCACACTTATTGGCTGAGATTACAAACCACAGCCCTGCAATATATACATGTAAGACAACAAATACTTTACTTAGAATTCTTTCAATATTATTTCCAACAACTTAAACAGGGGTGACATTTAATACCGAAACCATCAACCCTTCTTTTTACACATTTGAGCCAAAATGCTTAATTAACCTCATAATTTCAGCTTCAGTTTACTCTCAGTTAATCTGAGATTTCGACAACAGAAAGACAATTAGACTTTTTTTTTTTGCTTGTTTGTTTTAATACATATACTTCAACGTCAACTGGTTATTTCAGCAAAAAAAGGGCTATCACTAGAAAGATTTTGCATCAGAGGTCAACTTTCCGGCTAAACACAATCAGAAACGCAATCAGTAAACTCAGACTGTTTACCTTCTCATCAATACATAAAGCCCATATAAAAGGAGTCATTTATGCTAAAATAAACACATCATTAATGCAAAGGCAATGTGTCGATATTAATGCAATTTAAAGGAAGCAAATCATAACCTTTACTTCACAAAGAAAAAAACAGAAGGCATGTTACATATGTTCCAGTTTTGTTGCTTTTTGGCCTTTTTTTCTCCAGAATATGTCAAAGTATAGATCCAAACATGGAGTAAGCTCTTGAAATGTTCCTCTTGTCCTCTTTGCCATAGAGATATAAGGATGTGATGGCTGAAGCATCTTGAGAAAGCTGAATTTACGTCCAACAGGCAAAATGTAGACCTAGGTGGAACGACCAGCCGGGTCCTTCACAAACATGAAAGCATGAGCCCCATCCCTCACCAAGGAGGAGCTCACAGCAGCCTCCCTGGCTGTGCATGACTCAATATATGGCAGCCTCATCCTGAATGCATCAGGCATTTATATGTATGTGTGCACAAACTGTAAATGGACTTGATGGAGGAAAATCAATAGCCAGTGCCTGTATGTAAATGAGACTGGACTGAAGCCTATGTACTGTGTAAGGAACCCATCATGTATGAGCTTACTTAATAGCCATTTCAGTATGAAGAAAAAGACCTCTGAGGTGTAACAGCCCTGGCTTTTTTTTTAAAGTGTTATTTGTTGTGCTGGGTTTAATAAAGACATCAAGTCTTTCAAAATGCCTTTAAATGAAATAAACTAAACTGTAATCTAACATTAAATGCAGTGGCGACGGTGACAACAACAGACATGCACATACAGGGCTTCAATTTGTGAGATCAATCAGGGGAAGGACCCGCCAATATGACTCAGCACCTGTTTTTTTCCTTTTGCACCCCCTTTTTCCTTTCTGGGGTGATTGGAAATTAATGTCATATTTCTCTAGGGATTCCCTCTGATGATTTTATCACAGTTACCTACAGCTTTCCGAAATGTGTTATAGGCTTACTAAAGCCCAATAGCCTTGCACTGCCACCGCAGCAAGCCAAGTTCCCGCAGTCACCGCAGTAGGTGAAGCCTTTAAGTAGCACAATGCAGACATTATTCCTGAACCCCATCAAAAAATTAAAAAGTGGATCAATTAGGTCAGTCAGTGTGGATTCTACCTATCTTGGGATTCTGATTTCTAGATCTATTCCTAAAATGTGATTTATTATCGGATGAATTTCGCAGCATTTTTCATCTTAAAACCGGCTCACACCACAGCTCAGACAGCACACAGACTCACAGGAGCCCAGATTCACTTCTCCTTCGGACGAACAATGCGTCCTTTTTCCATCCACACAGACACAGAGGGGCACCTCATCATTTCAGCTTCAGCTCACTGAAATGTCAATTTACTGCTGGGTGTAAGGACTTCTTTTTCTAGCCATTCAATGTCGCATGCTTTTTAAGTCGCTGCCAATCGCAATATATTATGCTGCATTAAAACGATGCTGTTAAAAGCAAAGAAGTGTTAAATTCTTTACCTGTTCGGCGTAGTGTCTTCCAGAGGAACTCCCGGTCTGTCGGACACACACAGGCTCCGCAACCTACATTTACCGTAATGATCCTACTAGTCACGCCGATAGACTGCGTCGGTGTTTAAACTAGCCATTACGGTGTTCTGGTGTACCCTTTGCTAGAAATTACCACAGAGGTGGAGCAGCAACAAACTGTACCGACGCGTTTCAGGTTAAACGGAAGTGTAAAACCTACTGTGTTGACGTAAAGGTACAACGCCAGCAGGTATTGCAAAGTAAATAAGGCTGGCGAAATGTCGTCTCGTCAAGTATTACGTTCTTTAGGTTGCTATGGCAATAAATCAGTATAAAGGCACACGTGCAGTTCGGGGCATGGGTTAAAAATACTGCATGAAAAATAGTTTGGCTTCCCAGAAACAATGTTCTTAATGAAGAATCACTTCCCATCTGTTACTTGTGGTCATCCCAGTTCAACAGTAAGTATTTTTTATTTATTTATTTTTTACACATGGTAAATCGGTATTCAGATATTCTTTGACATAAGAGCGCCCCCCAGAGTGCAAATGCTGTAGTTACAATCTGCTTTTCATAGTTCAGTGCACACATCTTCCCCCCTTTTCATTGGGTTAATAATCTGCTTATTCGTTTATAGGGTTAGGGTTAATTTTACTCAGTTGATGTAGAGCTCATGGAAACTGTCTATGTGTCTTCTAAGAAGCAATATGGCCCCCATGTGGATACAAGAGGTTCTTTTTGCCTGCTATTGAGACCAGACAATCCTACTACTATTGCACTGATGTGACACTTCGAGCTCTTCTTCAGTTTTCAAGGAGAGACAAGGTCTCCCACTTCTCAATTGGAAGTGAGTGCAAGCGACCTTGATAGTTTTACGTTTTTTTTCTGCTGACTCCAACAAAGAGTGTTGTAATGCTGTGTGACCAAGGAGGGGGATCTTAAAGAATGAAAAGATTTACCTCAGCTGACACCCGAAGCCATGTGAAAGCACAGATGAGCCCTATTCACCTCTATGAACTTGGAATCATCCAGTTATAATCTGTAAATTAATTTAATGAAATCCAAGTTTCGATTTCTAGAATCTTAGCACCAAATCCCCAGTATAAAGCAGCTGACATGCATACAGTATGTGAGAGGGATGACCTTGACCACCATCTGCCCATTGCCTCCTTCCCAGGTCGTTATAAGAGGAAGCTATGCATACGGGATCAAAAATACCAGCTGTTTCACTTTAAGACTGTGGCCTTAAAAAGTGACGACCTCCATAAAAGGTAAATCATCCAAATCACTGAAATGACCTCACAATGTTCTGTCCATCCAGCTTTTATAAATTACATCTTATTTAAGTAGACTTGGCGAGAATTGCAGACATCCTTCACATTATTGAAATTAAAACCTCGGAGCTCTCAACTGAAGAGACACCTCACTTGACTTGTTCGTTTTCAGACTAATGGGCACTGACAGCTTGACAAGCAATGATGTGCAATATTCTAATTTCAGATTTTCTATGTCATGACCCAATTACACAGGCAGCTTGTTTTCTACCTCATCTCCCTTCTGTCGTTTTACATTTTTGCTCCTAGTTAAACTCCTCCTGAAATCCTTCCACACACCTGTTGGATTTTCCAGTAGTGACGGGCTGCAAGAATCCTGAAAGGAAATAATTTTTCAGATTTTCAAAACACCGATATTACTGGGGGGCACCTCAGTCCAGCCATGTGCAGACATTATCCCTGTAATTTGACCACATATTCAGGGGGATTAAAACATAGTATTTTTAGGTGTATTGCTCTTATTGCTCCTATGTGTGCAAATAATAGGGCACTGCAAAAAGAGTTTTAAAAGAACAAAACAAACAACAAAAAAGAATAAAATATTCAGCAACTGCAGTACCACAAGTAAAAATCAGACATTTTAAAATGATGCATGTATTCACCTTTTCATTGGGTCTTATTGGTGATCTTGGTTAGGTTGCATCCTTCTTTTCCTTTCCATTGTTTACCTGGAAACAGCTTGCCTGAATGTGATTAGTTGCTCAAATTTAGACCACAGATGGACTACAAACTGTCTACAGATATGTGGATATGAATATACAGATATCTTTTTATGAAGATTTGAGTGGACCCCGAATCAAAGCATAGCCCCAAAAAACAAAATCCCAGTAGGAGTCGTTAGTGCAGCTTCTCAATCCAGGAAAAAATAGCAGCCATGTCCCTTTGCTACAGATCTGATCACTGAGATAACTATGGAAGTAGAGCATGGCATCTATATTGGAAAGTTTTATATTTTCCAAATACATTTTCTTTTTTGTGGAAAAAAAAATACAAAAAGGACAGCATCTTCAAACAGAAAGCACAAGTACACCAAGTAAAAGTTAAAAATTAAATAAAAAGTTACTAAACATATCCTATATTTACATTTTAAGACAGCTGTAGAAATAAATAGCGTTGACAGATACAAACATGAAAGAAACGTGACACTACTGCATGGGGGCCCAGCCCTGGAGCAGGGTGCTGCCGGTGCGTCGAGCCACCTGGGGGGCTCTTCAACTGGTGGGGGAGATTGTCACATCTTGCAGGAGCTTTCCTCTCCTCAGGAGCTCCCTCTGCAGGAGGGGGAGATACAGGAGAGGTGGAGGAAGATCTCAGCCTGGGTGTTTATTGTCTTATGTAGTCTGGAAGATGAGTGGATGGTGGGGTGGGTGCAGTTTTCTCTGTGGTGGGGTTGGGTGGACTGTCCCGGGCTCTGTGGGGCCGGGCGGCGCTGCTGCACTGGGCCCCGGTCTGGATGGGCCTGGGCCCCCTTTCCCTGGCGGGTCGCGGAGTATGGGGGTGCCTACTGGGGTCAGCGGGGGAGCTGGCCCCAGGGAGGGGTCACTTGCCCCTCCCTTCCTTCCCTCCCCATCTCCAGCTGCCTCCCTCTTCCCGCTCCACCACAACCACCCACACATGCAGGGCCTTGGAGTAGGGGTATGTCACCAGGGTGCAGAGGAGGCCACCCCCCTGTCCCCTTCTGGCTGCCTCTGCCTCAATTTTATCCCACAACTTAGACATTCACATTACTCACACTCTCATTACACATACATATAGGATCTTGGGGGTGGGCACGATACACGGAGTCCAAAGTACCATCAGGGTATACACCCCACCCCTGGCATCGTTGCCCACCTCTCAATTTTAAATACACGTAGACATTGAGAGCTAGCAGGAGGGACCATGCGCTTACCTGCTGCTCTCTGGCAGGTAGCTCCAAGCCCTCCTGGGTTTTAAATGCACCTTAAAACACACATGCATCAACACTACAATGAGCGGGTGGAGGGAGGTTTGGAGTCTTCTCTCACCCCCATTCTCTGCGACCTGCTGGAGCAGGGGGGCTAGGACTAGGAGGAGGAGTTGGCCGTCCGACTGCGGTCTGGAGTGTGGAGCCTTCCTGCTGCTGCGGAGTCGGGGCGGTCTGCCTCCCCCCACCGCAGGGAAAAGGGAAACACCACCTGGGTCTGGGTGCAGTTCCCCCCTCCAGGGGCGGGGGCACCTAGACCCGGTTTGTAGAGTACGCTTGGGGAGTGTGATCGTGTGTACAGCGTCTCTTTATGTCTGTCTCCACGTTGGTTGAGTGTGGAGTAAGTGCATATGAGAGCATGAGGGTGGGAATGGATGTTTGTATCTGTGTGTGCCTGTATGTCTGTGTCTATATGTCAGGTTGGGTGTCAGGCGCCACCTCTCTGGGGACATCTCAGGCCCTCCAAGGTTTGGAGGCCTATCTCCCCCTACCACCACTTCCCCTGCCAGTGGCAGACCCCCTCAGACGTCGGTGCGTTGGTGGTTCTTTGTGTCCGGGGATGGGCGTCCAGGTACACACCGGCTCACTCCTTGGCGGCCTGGGGCTTGCTCGGGCCACTTCGGAGGTGGGGTGCCCCCGGCCTCTCGGCCGGGGGCTCGGTCACTCAGGCGCAGCTGGCTGCCGGCGGAGCTCACGCGCGCGTCACTGCAACTCCCCCTGGCTTCTGCTCCGCGGCTGCTGAGTGAGCCCTCATCTGGGACTCTCCTCAGCTCTTTCCGGGACAGTGGCGCAGCTGCCCCTCTGTTGGTCTTCCTTGGTCTCTTGTGTTCTGGGGGCCTCTGGATGTCTGGAGTTTTGATCTCCTCCACACCTGCTCCATGCCCTGGAGGACGGGGCTGTGGCCCCCCCACACCCTCTAGCAGATTATTACATGAAGGAACCTTTTAAAAAACAAGCGCGTCCATGCTCACAGGTGTACACACGGGTGATCACACCCACAAACTACACCCTTTTTGGCTCCTACCTCAAAGCACACTGTGTTCTGTTGATCTTATGTGCTGCACAATAATGTTTAATATTTAGTATTTACTGTCATATTCCCATATATCATTGTGATGTTGTTTATTCTATTACTCGTTCTCTTCTGCTTGCTTTCTTTTTTCTTTCTCAGCAGGTGATCCAGGTGATTGATATATGCATTTTTTTTTCTCTGCCCATTCTGTTGGTTTTTGTCTTTTGTCCTTCTCCCCCGTCCCTCTTCTCAGCTGTTTCTCTTTCCCTCTTTCTTTCTCCCCTTCTTTCCCCCAGTCAAGTCTGTCCCGTATTCAGTAAGTGAAAATAAAATAAACAATAAAAGGTGAATCAAATGGACCATTACGGCAAAGCTGGGATGGTCAGTTTGGTAAAGTAAATCCGTTGGGCATCTTGCTTTGCCTTTAGACAACAATTCTGATGGCAAAAGAGCCAAACGGGACAGGCAAAAAAAAAAAAAAAGAAAAAAAAGAAACGTGACACTACAGTGGAGTTGCTGATAGATATATTACTTTACATACAGTACCTCTTTTACATTAAAACCTGAAACTGCTGCAGAAGTTTAAACTACTGTGACTACTGTCACAACCCTAACAAAATAATCACTTTTGCCTAAAAAAAAAAATGTAGTTTTTTTTTATTACATCAGATCACAATGCTCGTGGAATGTATTAAATATTCCCGGTAAGGTTCCTAGGGCACATGTTCTGCTCGTTGTCCCTGATGAGAGGAGATCTGGAAAAGAAATGATGCAAATATTAAATTAAGTGATAAAATACTGAAGGATGTTTTTCAGAGGCTTAACCTTCTAAAATACTCTTTGTACTCTTTATGAATGATCCAATAAATTAATAATTTGTGTGTTAAAGTCCAATCACAATAATAGTAATAATAATTTTATGTTATGAATGACATACTGGATAGATTAATCAAAGCACAGACAATTCAGTGTATGACTGGAATAAGTGGTTAAACAAATTAAACTTGCTTAAAATTGAGAAAATACACACACACACACACACACACGTAAATTTTTTTAATGAACTTACATTCAAAGACAAAAAAAGAAGGCACGGCAGTATCAGCTGCTGTTCTTGCTTTGTCCCCCAGAGGGCAGTGTAGCATAAGAAGCCTGAGTTGGAGTTGGTTGGGAGTTTGAGTTCTTTGACGTGGAAGAGGCTGAACTAATCCCTAAGCACCCATACGGGACTTTTTCTTGTTTATCAGAGAGCAGAGCGCCTTCCTCATCCTCATCCAAAGGAAAGACTCGAGGCTCCCAGGGTGTCTGAGGCTGACAAGTAAGACAAATCAATGACATTCAGAAAAATATTGAATATTATCTTTATTTGTAAATTGAATATGACAGGGGAGCGCATTTTTGTAAGTAGTCACAACTGGCTACATACATTTCCTGCAAGGCAGACATTAAGTGTAAAATAAAACTGCAGAAAGCTTTTTATTTGTCCTTTTTTTTTTTCATAACAGTCCCTTCAGTGAATATGCACATTGAGGACTATAATACATCTGTGCATGGCTCAGAGGTCTGTTTAAAAATGAATAAATAATGGTTGTGCTTTAATCATGGTTTGTATGGCCTCTGGAGTGCATAAGAAGTGCAATGCAGTGAAGTAGGGGTTATTTGTAGTGTGGAGAAGGTTGATTAGGTAAGTCTGGTTTAGGGACAACTCATTCGCTCTCCAATCAAAGCAAAGTGGAATAGAGGACTGCAATCAGGGCATCATCACAGGAAACAAGAGTGGAAACAAGTATCTGTGTAGGCTCTCAAGAACCCACCAAGGCTCCATAGCTCACACAAGATGAATGAGATGAATGTTGCTGCTTTATATTCTTTGTCTCTGCTGAAGGACACATGAAACGGCTTCATTTTTTCACAGGAATGTTACAGAAAATATCCTTACAGCAATGTATGGGTGAAAGTGCTGCAGTCTGCTGATTTTCCTTTAAATGATTTACAACGCCTTGTGTTGGAAACAACAGTCAAGCGTAAATACGGTAAACAGCATATTGGGGACACAACAGCGTAAATATGCATGACTCCACATGAGCTGCCTCCTGTGTCACCTTGATCAACCATCCTGTGATATTCTCAGTTTGTCTTGGGGATTTCAGGTTTCAGCTGTGGCGCTTTTGATCTTACCAGCCACTCCTCTGACCTCAGCGAATCATCAAGATCCAGCTGAGCGCAACTCCACTCCACAGAACTCTCCTCTCCTGATGTGTACATCCCACCCCCACTGCCTAAAAGCCTGCTGCCAGATCTGGAATGAGAAAACAAACACACCCCATGAAACACTGTCTCAAATTTCCAGGTTTTTACATGCACACAAACAAAACAAGTCTGAAACCAGCTGCACGCCTTTGAGAGTTCACTGTTTAAAGCTTTCCAAATGTAATACAATGATTAGTGGTGGCATTAATCCACATTCAGGTAACATCTATTGGAAGATCTGAGGTTATAACACGTTCTTCTGTCTGCTCATTAACTAGCTGGATTAACTTCCTCAGTTATTGAGGTTTATTGTATATTTTTACAGAATTGTTTTATTTCTGTAGGCCCTTTAAAAACATTCTAACATTTTCTAACATTGTGGTTCACCTTAGATTTTGCATTACTCTCATTATTGCTACATTTATGAGTTTGTGTGGGTGTCCACACCTTGTAGGGCGCCTACGGTGTTTCCTCTTATCCCAGGACGACCAGCGTAACTTCTCTTTTTGCTCCAAAGCCAGGTGCCGCTGAGCAAAGACTTCATCACTGAGAGCCTCAGCCTAAACACAACAGACAGACAGACAGACAGACAGAAGGGCATTAAGATGCTGGATTGTTCACAAATGAAAATAAACTGCTCATGTTCAAAGAAAAGAAATGCTCTGTTTCATGCCCCTCCACCTTCTCTGGCTCCATCTCCATCAGAGGCTGGATGTCAACTACTCGCCAACTGCAATAAAGATAAACTACTCATTATAATAATGATAATGGACAACTTCCATTTACTTTTGTCATTTTTAAACAATAGCTTTACAAATCAGACATCACTCTGGTAAAAGTGATTGTTTATAATAAATAAGTTGCAAAATACAATTATGCAGAATCACAACTACTGTAAAACCAGTCAATAAGACTGGTCATTAGTCTTCCTAAAGGAGTTATGGTTCATAGTGATACATTGTAACACTTTCAGGGGTGTTTCCATTTCATACCTGGGTATTAGAATTTCTTTGTATTGCAGCTTTTCTACTTTAGCCAGTGGCATGGGAATGACAATGTTGTTGATGTTGTACACGTTCTCTCCCTGGCGTTTGCGAACAAAGCCCTAGAAGGAAACGTTCCCAGGTTGAATCAAGAGCTTACCAATCGTTCAGAAGAGTTTACATATTCAAAGTCATTCTAAATCTTCAGATGTCCTGACAAAACTTTTGTGGTCATCTTTCTTTACATTTCACACATATGCGCATATTAAGTGACGTAGGTGGATCTATCCTATCCTGTCATATCCATCCTATCCTAACCGCGCTTCATCCTAATCTGAACTAAATCTGCTACTTCTTACATTTCACCTATATCATTTTCTTGGCTCTTTAGTTTTTAATAATAACATATGTTTTGTGTTACCTGTGAGGCCTGCTTGTGTGATGCATGTGAGTAGCTCTCCTCTAGCACATCATCTGAACTTTCTGCTGGATCACAGAGCTGGTACAGGGCATCCTCCTCATCTGGGTATACAAACACAGACATATACAGGCATGCTGTACACTAAAACCAGCAGCTACATTGTTAAAACAGCTCTAACAAGAAACATCAAGAGCACAAATTTCCACTAAGGCAGCTCACTCTGGGTCGTATTTACGTTTAGGGAATAGTATTGGATTTTCTATATATTCATTTAATTTTCTTTGTTCTTTTGAAAGTATTTTAAGGTGTTAGCATACGAGTAAAAACAAGTGGAAAGTGCAGACTTTTGTTATTTGCCCCACTGAAACTCATTTTAATATATTTGACATGATTTTAAGTACAATTTGGTTTTATTTATGAGGACATTCTATGTGTAAATGACATACAGCTATATGATACTTAGAATCCCCATAGATCATTCCTTATATGTTGATGATACAGATTCATCTATGTTTCGTTTTTGAGTTCTAAGGCTTTTTTGGATGAAAGACAAATTTTGATGTACTGTTAACATGACAGCGCTCTACACCCCTACAACGCTTAACCAGAATTCAATCAAAACGTTTCAAGCTAATGTGTTTGCAGACAGAATGACGACACGCACACACGACCAAAAACATAAGCTGTGGAAGAAGTAATGAAACTCAAGTATGAGCTTTCACTGCGTATACACACCTTCCAGCAGCCTGCGGATGCGTCTTCTCTTCCTTCTCCTCTGACTGGCTTTGCTGTGTCGACTCCGAGCAGAGACTAACAACCTGATGGGTGACAAACCCATAACTCTGCTTTTACGATGCCTGCCGTTCTGCTTGTATTCCTGACCTACAGCGAAACACAGAGACAAACACAAGAAACTGAATTAATAGACTGTCAGAATGATTTCGAGTTTTTCATTTTTATTCCAATCTACTACCAATCAGTGAAAACATTAATCCCCAATCATTATTTATATGAGTTTTACTCACCAAACTGCTGCTTCAAGTTACTTTAAAGGAACAGGACACAGAAGTGGATCTTTTTTTTTTTTTTTTTTTTTTAAATATGGCTATAGCAATTAATTTGTCTTTAAACACACTGAGTTCTCTATGTTACACTGTAAAATATACCACAGTTGAAAGTCATTTATCATCAGTCTCCACGTCATCCGTCCACATTTCTGCATCTTGCTTGATTTGACGGTTTATGTAATCTCATCCCATTCCAGCTGAGATCAGCTTTGATAAGAAATCTGCTTCCATGTGGCTATTATCTGAGCTGGCATTTACCTGACAGACTGCCTTCTTCGGGTATTGACAAACGACAATAAGATCATTCAAGCTGACACAAAATCGACAAGCGTTGCCCGGTCTGATGCCTTCATCCGTCGTCAGTCTGCTTCCTTTGTGTCTCCTCCTTTATGCTCTCCCCCTCTCATCTATATCATTCCACATTTCCTCAACCTTTACCAGAGAAATAGTGGAAAATCTAAACTTTGAATCATCCATCTACAATATGGAAAACCACGTATGCAAGATCCTCTTAAATTGTTAACCTTCCAGGCTGCCAAAGGTATGCAGCGTAAATGTTACAGGAAATTATCATTCATTAGCTTCAGACTAACATACCAAGGTGCTTACAGACATAGGTGAAATGCCAAATGATTTTATTTCCATCTACTGCTCAGTTGGATGCCTCTTACAGCCCCAGTGGGATATCTGACACGCTAGGAATGAATTATGATAGTCGACGGGGAGAAAACAAGCAGAGTGAGCGGATGACTTTGAAGCAGCCGGTTATTGTTTGCCTTCACTGAATACAAGCAAATGGGTGAGCTGTCTGGATATGATGAACTGTCATTTCATTTTTAATTATGCACAAATTATTCTTTAGAAAAACTGAAAGACTGCATTTATTACCTGAACTGTTGCATTAATGAATCCGAGTGGCTGCTTAGAATATAAAGACACGGATGCTACCACTGATTTAGCTACAATTACAATTAAAGTAACTTTTGCTTGCCTGTTATAGGTTATATTACTTTAGCAAAAACAATCTGATCCAGTCGCTTTGATAACGGTATTAAGAGCACATGCACAGGTGCGGCTTTTTAAAGTGCACCTCTGTCCTTCGTTCTTCTTAATCGCTGAATGACTGATCACACTATAGTAAGCTGCAAGCATGCTTTGGGCCTAAATATCAGTATGGTGAAAACAAAGGAGACCAGCAGAATGAAAGAGAGCACCACACAATGAGGCATAATTTGTAATCAGTACAAGTATACAGAGCGATCTTACTGTTGTGCAGCGGCGTGGAGCTGTGTCGCTTGTAGTTTACTGGACTGTTGACAACTAAAGGTCTTTGGGACCATACTTCTCTGCCTGGCACCCTCTTTACGTGGTGGCTCGTAGGTGTGCCTGGAAGAATATGATAATTTTTAAGTGTGGGGACACAAGAATACAACACCTTTTGCAAATTCAATTCAGCACACAGTTTAAACAGTAGCATCTCAACACGCGTCGCCCTAGTTGTACAGAATCTATGCATACTAAAACAAAAAGAAAAATAAATTTTAAAAAGTTTTTAAAAATTCTTTACACACCATCCCTGCTGCCATGTATTTAAGAATGGTTGTGCCAGAAGTTTCTTCCTGTTAATAGGGAGATTTTCCTTCCCACTGTCACCAAAGTGTTTGCTCATAGGGGGTTGTTGAGTTTTTCTCTGAATATATTATTCTAGGGTCTAGGGCTGTTCAATATAACGATATATATCGGATGACGATATAAAAACGTCTATTGTTTCATTTTACGCCATCATTTGTTTCATGGTGTTGCAAAATAAACTGTTTACGGCAATATTTTTTCATCGTTTTGATGGTCACTGTAGTGGCTATATTAATTTCTTAAAGTTCTCTCTTTCTCTTATATTTAATATAACCACATTACAGACAGACAAGTGCCTGTTTTTATGCTTTGTGGTTAGCAACAATGACGGTAATAGCATCGCGTGTCCGCTTGTTTATGTTCCACATAAACCTTTCACAATAAAGCTCAAGATCCTGTTGAGACTTTTCAAAATAAACTGAATCACGTGAAAGAGCAGATTATTTACGGATGAGAATTAAAAAAGAGCCGCCAAGAGCTAAAAAAATAAACCTTAGACCTAAACGTTAGAACAGGCTTTTCCCCGCAGCACGCCGTGTAATAAATACTGACAAAGAAAACGGCGGCCGTTACAACTTATGTCTAAAAATGTATAGTTTCATGCATCGGTTAAAACACTCGACTCCAGCTACATGACGCGCAGCTGGAAACACTTCCCGCAAGACGAGCTGCCCGAGATTCACAGAATTTACAGAAAATGTTACATTTTTGTGATTTATATCGTTATCGGGACGATAGAATTCTTATATCGGGATATGAGATTTTGGTCATATCGCACAGCCCTACTAGGGTCTACCTTACAATATAAAGCGCCTTAAGGTAACTGTTGTTGTTATTTGGCGCTGTATACATAAAACTGAATTGAATTTTAAAAAAAACAACGTTTAAATAACACTAAGAATCACGATCACATTACATTAGTAGTCACCAGTAGTTAAAAATATTATCATTGCAAAAGACCACAACAGAAGACCAGGAGATTAAGGAGCTTTATCCCCCTGAAAACATTTGGACTTGTCCCTATGTTGACTTCATCTGAGTGATCGTTCTCCAAAGTGCGATTAAAAATGTGGTTACGGTCCATCACGACAGGACTTGTGCTTTCATTTTAAGGTTTAATTATTGTGATGCCAGTTTTAAAATATTGCATGTAACCTGACCTGTTTTCTTGGCTCTGTGGACCAGTTCGGTTAAGTTTTGGCAGATTATTCTCATCTGCTGTGTGCAGTGGGGTCTTTTTAAAATTCTGACTGATCACACTATAGTAAGCTGATATGACAAGACGTATAACTAAAAACATCTACCTTTTATACCTTATAGTTTATTATAACCCTACAAACATATCTCAACTGCCCCCTACTTTAGCAAATCTTGTTGGTTTTTTTTGCTCTACAGGCCTGAGATGACAAATACATGGCCAGGGTGTGTGACCCTTCAGAGTCAGTCTACCATGTCAGACAGGAAGCCTAATATTTACTCTTACTGACTGCAGTTCAAAAACAACATTGTAATCAAATGATCTAAAAATCTTGATTAGCTTACAAAGTTTGCTCATGCTGACCAATGTAATGTAGCTACGTTTCTCCTACCAAACGACAGAGACGACACAGGGTGACGTCGAAAGCTGAAGGTGTCGGAGGAGACCCCGCTGGAGCTACAGTCGGGATCAGAGCACGAGACTATGGGATCACAAGAGGAGTAGCATGAACAGGAAGATGAGGACAGCGAGGAGGAGAAGGTAGCCGTGGACTTTCTTGAGTGCTGGAAAAGGAAAAGAGAACAAGAGATTAAAAAGATTACTTAAAAAAAAAATGCTCAAGATAGGCAGAGCAAGATTAGCAACAGGAAAGAATTTCTTTACAGTTTACCTTTCCTTTCCAGGATATAAGTGATATGGATGTAAGGAAGCTGATCTCTGATGGAGTGCACTGATTAAAGTCATTAATCTGTTAAACGCTCTTTTTGTTATTGAACAATGTCACAATGATGATGGCTCAGCGCTGCTTATTATAGCAGCTACAATTGTAGTGTTCAGAATCAGAAAGATGCAGAAACTCTATAAATATCCCGGCACTGTGTGAGACATGCCGATGCTTAAAAGTCCTTCAAGGTCAAGAACATGTGAATGAGAAATTAAATAGTTAAGCTGATTTATAGATTCCTATGCTGTACACATCCTCATTACCGCAACAGTGTGAAGCTAAGAAGCACTCGACACACACCGCCACTGCAATCTTTTATCTGCAGTAAGAGGACAGCATAATGTACTGGCCCCGCAGGCTAAATAAAGGCTTGAGCTTTTAAAATAGCACCCTGCATTTGTTGATCTGAATTAGAGATATTATTTCTTAATTAA
This sequence comes from Mchenga conophoros, assembly GCF_057382185.1. Classification (NCBI taxonomy): domain Eukaryota; kingdom Metazoa; phylum Chordata; class Actinopteri; order Cichliformes; family Cichlidae; genus Mchenga; species Mchenga conophoros. The sequence goes on from NC_140541.1 coordinate 27,302,603, forward strand.
AAGCAGGTGTTCGGCTTTGAACAATAATTCCTATTTAATTTGGAGACCTATTTTAGTGATGGCACTCCACTACTGAAGCTAAAATAGGTCTCAAAGGCACTGCTTTAAAGCTACATTTCATAAGAATCTCTGAACTGCTTTAAGAAGTACATAAATCAATGTATTTGATATGCTTGCAGGGTAATAAGAGGCACAATTTGACAATTATATACAGCATGTAAATGGTTAAACAGACTAGAAGAAGAAGGGGGTCGACATATGGCTTACCAGTGGACTGCCAGAGCCGTATGAGTTGAAAGTGAACAGCCTGGGCTTGTGGTAGGTGACCAGGGGTCGGGTTCGGGCACACACGCATGACGCATCAGCTTTAAAGAGCCGCCTAGTCCCTAGTCTCTTTCTCTTGGAGCTCACAGGCAAGAAAACATCTCCTCTCTGGCCGCTGCAGAAACACAACCAGATGAGGTCACGTGTTAGGTTTGTGCTTTGTAGCAAGTTCACAATGCTCGAAAAGCAACTTCTTTCAAGGTGTTGATTCCTTAGATCTTGTTCATCAATCCCTACTTATACCCACTTGTTACTGTACATGAATAAAAGAAACAGAATGCCTTTCATTTATTATGGGGCTTTCATCTTCACAGGCAGGCAGAGAGTTAAAAAGGCAACAGGAAGGGGAGACATGAAGGGATTACTGAAGTCAGACTCCATGAAGAGACCGAAGTGGGTTCAGTGGGTTTTACGACAAGCTGGGACGTGCTTTCACCCTATCGCCTAGACTTTAAAGAGATAACAGACAAACTTCTATCACCATTAGAGTCTGAAATATGTCAGATTTTCACATAAATTAACAGTATTTAAAGACGTTTTTTGTAAATGTGTCATTTAACTGCAACTTGTAAAAAGCACACAGGATAATATAGGTATTAACACAATCTGACTACTTGTGTGTGTGTGTGTGTGTGTGTGTGTGTGTGTGTGTGTGTGTCCTCTACCTTGGGAGGGTTCTCCTGTCTTTACAGGTCTGGGACTGTTTTGAGAGCGGTGAAAAGCTCAGAGGGGGCATCAGACTGTTGACGATCTGGCTAAGCTGAGCACTCTGCAATGAAGACATCAGCCAAATAATGCACATAAGAGTGAGATACAATCCAGCCGTTCAGACTTCCCCTGAAGCATTTTCTTCACAGAAAGATCACATCGAGTTAGATGTCTTTAGCCTTGGCTGATTCTTATTATTTGGTATCAGGCTGATAAATATAAGCAAGCCTTGTAATCTTAAAAAGGAGCACAGTACACATATGAGAACTTTCTACCAAGGCGAATAAAAAGAGTATGAACCGAGAGTGAATAGAAAGTCCCACATTGAATGAGCTCAGAAAACATGTTGAGGCAAAACACATACTTTGGTATTTAGGTACATACCACTTCTAAAGCAAGTGTAAATGGAAATACAAATAGAAGTTGTTTTTCTTGGGTGGGTGAGCACGCTGGGGGCGTGTTAATGACTTTATATAATGGATCGCCTAAGGTTGGCATGTGGTTTTCTTTCCATACGAATCATATGGATTGCAAGGATAAGCAAACGAGTAAGGTCGGTGCTCACTGAACATACTATGTGTCTTATACGATTTTAGCCTGGAGTTGAAGTGACAGGTTTTGTGTCCTAACTAATCATATGGTCACATGAGTCGAATCAATGTGATTAAAATCAAGGATCATGAATCTAAAAAGGACCACTTGATGATCTTTTCAACAGATTACCCAGCTCTAGGTCATAAACTTAAATCACAACATGTCTCGGTGTGGGTTGTGAATCAATACGTTTTTGTTTTTTTACTAAATTTGATTCTTGTGTGCACATAAGTACAGCTTTAAAGCTATCAAGAGTAGGGATGGGTACCGGTATCCGGTGCCATAACATAAACGGTAGTAACCAGACCGAAAAGCAGCGCACATTTCGGTGCTTTTTTTCCTGAGACGTCATACACTTTGGATTCTAGCCAATCATTTTACCTTTCCGAGGATAGTAGGCGGGCCCAGGTACGTACGTTCTTTTAGAGCAGAGCTACAGAATAAAAAGTCTGGCTGTACTTCACAGCAAAAGATGCAAACTCAGCAGCCTGCTTTAAGCTGATACTGTGCAAAGGAGGTAACACCTTGAATCTGATGAAACACCTGGCGACGCATAGCGTTTTTTTGAAAGCCAAGAAATGCACAGTATTTGATAGCTTGCTGCGAGACCTCACACCGTGCACATCTACTGCGGGTGTGGTGCCTGTTATCGGATCCGGAGTTAGCAACATCCCCCAAGAACCCGAAGAGGAGAGTCCTGGCCCCTAGCCCTGCCAGTGTAGCAGAAATGATGACGGATGATGATGGCAGCAGCAGCCGTTCTTCTCTGGGCGAGTAGCTTAATGTTGTTCGTGTGTAATTTACGTTGAGTAGGCTAACCACGTTATTACATTAATACACGTAAGGTGAACTAGCAAACACCGTCGTGGTTACATGCGGCTGTCTTCTTGTTTGATGGCAGATACTCCCTTCACCCTGGCCAAAAAGGCTAAAATGACCAAAGAAAAAGTGGGAAACAGCTAAACATGAGAGATTTTTGGACAAAATTGGTGTTTTTTTCCATTGATTAAGCACTGCTTCCAGCCAAGAGTGATGCCATAAATCCCCTATAGCTGCAGAAAAGGCTAACATTGTTATCTTTTTACAAAAAAACAGCTAAACATGAGAAGTTTTTGGACAAAGTGTGTGTTCTCCATTCTTTAAGCACCGTTTCGAGCACCGTTTAAGCACCGGCACCGTTTCAAAAGTACCGGTATCGGATAAAACCTAAACGATACCCATCCGTAATCAAGAGTGTGCACCATCTTAAATACATAGCCAGATGTCAGCTACTATCTGAGCTTCAACAGCTGCAAAAAATAAATAAGCAATTTCATAGTTACAGACTTATTACTTAACGGTCGACTTCATAAAGCACAAATTCATTCATTTGACCTGCAGCCTCTAATTTAGCATATTACCAGAGGTCAGAAAGTAAGCATACCATAATTAATTAGTTTAATCCTCTCAACCTGACATTGGGATATGAAAGATCACAAGACAGAAAAGGGTAATCTCCTAAAACAGCATCTATAATTCTAGATTACTAATCCTCTTTATTTTAAACTCATGCCTGGTATCAGAGGTGCAAGTAATAATCCCTCCCTCCTACCTGTCTCTCTATATTGTGCAGAAGCCGTGTAGGGCTGCAGGGTTCGTTGTCCGGATCAGAAGCTGTGCAGGATAAACCTGCCATTTCCTTCAGCAGGGTCTGCTGAATCTGCCTGTCAGTCAGTGGCTGGGAGTCTGCAAGCACCACCCGACCCTGAGAAACACAGAGATCCACAGAAAGACAGAGAAGAGAGGATCCAAACACTGATTAAAACATACTACTTATTGTAGCTCGGGCAATCCATGAAAGTTTGTTTTTTGTATCCCTTTTCTTGACAAGAGTGTGCAAGCTTAATGTCCTATAATATAACTGACCAACTGTCTGTCAGTCAGTTGGTACAGACACCTTTTGTCATACCTTCATAGAGCATATATGCTTGTGGACCCCCTCCAGTTGTAGTATCCTCCCTTCTAGTTCATCCAAGCGCAGTTCCAACCAAGTCCATCGGCTGCTCAGCTCTGCTCTCTCTTCCAGCCACTGCTTCTCACAGCTGCTGCTGCTGCTGGCAGGAGGGACAGGGTGATGGATGACAAGGGAGGACAGTTACACCCGTACAAAAGCACTTTAATATTATATTCATCCCTGTCAAAGGCTTTACACCCCCCCATTCAACCCCACAAGAAGAAAGACGAGTGTAAAGCTGTAAGCCTTGGATTTTTATTTCATCGCGCTGAATACAATCATGAAAACCAGGTATGTCGGTCTGAGAACAAGATGATTAATCAATCTGCAATTTTGTACTGCAGCTCTGTCTACCTGACCTATTTTATACAGGCATGTAAACTGTTTAGCATCCAAACAGCATGGGGGGGGAGAGAATTTTGCTCAAGCACAAAAGCCTATCTAGGCCACAGAATAAAGCACAGTTGACTTGTGTGGTGTGTGTCTATAGCATGTTTCCATGGCACTAGGCTGTTCAGTTAGCATTTATCTTTGTGTGGTGTGTGTGTGTGTGTGTGTGTGTGTGTGGTTGGCTGACTTCAGCAGGGCAATAGTTGCTATGGCATTGCTCATGGACCTTGGCTAGGATAGACAGAGACTCCCCCACTTCAAACAGGAGAGGAAAAGGTTAGGCTAGTCAGCAAGCAGCTACACACAGTGCACCTGGCAAATACCCTTTGATATTATGAGTTAGCTATTTCACTGTTACCCTGATTAATCAAATACCCTAAATGCTGTTTGCTTCAATGAACACAGTTAGCCTCACTTTATGGTCAATACAAAAACAAAGAAAGAAAAAAGAAAAAACAGCCAAACAGTCCATTAAATGTCCAAAATGGCTTATTTCTCCAATAAGTTTCACTCAATCCCAAGCTAGTGTCTCTTTGTTGAGCAGTAGGCGCTCTTTTTCCTTCACAGACAATGGCCAGACCTGGCAGCCCTGCAGCTCACTCCAACTGTATAATGAGAAAATTCCAGGAATATTTGTGGAGCATTAGGAGAAGAGGAAAGGACAGAATGGGAACAGCTGCTTCATACCTGTTACTGTGCTTGTTCACAGACTGCATCCATTACATCCATACTTCTATATTGCATATTTGAATCCTGGCTGCGCCAGGAAGAAGACCCCCTCCCCCCAATTTGAGGCTCTTGCAGAAGCATCAAGATTTTAGGGTGTGCCTGGCATTTA